>NC_091151.1:48442323-48485196 GCF_040958095.1 Procambarus clarkii | reverse complement strand
AAGAGAGAGAGAGAGAGAGAGAGAGAGAGAGAGAGAGAGAGAGAGAGAGAGAGAGAGAGAGAGAGAGAGAGAGTGAGAGAGTGAGAGAGTGAGAGAGAGAGAGAGAGAGAGAGAGAGAGAGAGAGAGAGAGAGAGAGAGAGAGAGAGAGAGAGAGAGAGAGAGAGAGAGAGAGAGAGAGAGAGAGAGAGAGACAGACAGAGAGTAAAGATCAAACCACACTACCATCACTTACAACACTCACTTGAGCGGCCGTAATCATTCCAATTGGGCAGTTATTGCGCCAACCACCCGCTTGTACCACCTACCACGCACTTAACGACCCCTCGTCCCCTCGCCAGCACAATAATGGGCCCCATTAGCCACCTTGCAGTAATCACGTGACAGAGAAGTAGTTACGAGAGCTGCCAGGTGCTTGGAACTGACATCTAGTCATTAGCGGAGTCGTAGCAAGGACACGTGGTCTTGTTTACTAATTAACAGTAGTTAGAGTTAATGTATATAAACACAAAACAAAATTAATAATTACACACAGAGATCACACTAACGTGATTCATCAAATGAACAAATCCACAAGGGCCGTGACGAGGATTCGAACCTGCGTCCGGGAGTCGATTAAGGCAGTGTCTGAGATGCTCCCGGACGCAGGTTCGAATCCTCGTCACGGTCCCTTGTGGATTTGCTCAAAAAAATAATAATTATAATCTCATTTAGACAATCAGTTGGAGCTATAATATCATTAGTAAAGATAATATTTCCCTCATCACGTTCCTATCAATATTATTAATATTATATTTAAACAATATTATTATTTTGTTGTATAATTATAATTATTATTAGTATTATTATTGTAGTATTGTATATAATACAGTATTGTTATTGTTGTCCTGTAAGAGGTGGCGCACTTGAGGCAAAGTTGCCCAACTGTCAACACCGCGCGAGTGATTTACAATCATCCGACAGTGATTGTAACTGTGGTTACTCAACATGGATTATACAAGATGTGGATTGTTGCAACCATATTCAGAGTGTGTGTACTGAGCAAATTGTACTCAGCTAATTGTGCTTGCGGGGGTTTAGCTCTGGCTTTTTGGTCCCGCCTCTCAACTGTCAATCAACTGGTGTACAGGTTCCTGAGCCTACTGGGCTCTATCATATCTACACTTGAAACTGTGTATGGAGTCAGCCTCCACCACATCACTGCCTAATGCATTCCATTTGTCAATGTGTGTGTGTTTGTGTGTGTGTGTGTGTGTGTGTGTGTGTGTGTGTGTGTGTGTGTGTGTGTGTATGTGTGTGTGTTCATTTGTAAAATGATGAGGAAGGATGAAGAGGTGTTTATAATCATAAATATATATTGTAGAACAAGCATTATAGTGTGCAGTAAGAGATATAGGCGTGAGAGAGAGAGAGAGAGAGAGAGAGAGAGAGAGAGAGAGAGAGAGAGAGAGAGAGAGAGAGAGAGAGAGAGAGAGAGAGAGAGAGAGAGAGAGAGAGAGAGAGACTGTATAACATATACAAAGCATCATCAATGGCACAAATCTCCCGGAAGTGGAGTAGATGTAGAGAGAGGAAAACCGGAAGCTGGAAGAGGAATCTTTTCATCTGGGATTGATCTGCACCAGCGGAGGCTGCTTCCGGAAGCGTGGGAATTATAATGTGAGAGCCAGACAGACAGACACAGAAACAATATCATTAAGTAAATAAAAAGATTAATTAAGAGTAATTTAGAACTCTTGAGAGTAGCAAATTAAAAAATAAAATATGATAAAACAGACAGAGACAGACAGACATACAGACAATTTGACATCAGCTGGGCGTGTTCTCGTGGCAGCTGTTGAATGCACATAATAAATCTAGCCAAATTTACCCCTATACATACTTTAGTCGCTGCTAAAGACCAGACGAGCTCCGCTGCATCTTATATTGGCGGGGATGCTGGCGCGAGTCTCATCTTCCTCTCCCACTTTGATGCTGCTCTGTGTGCGGACTCGCCTATTGGTAGTTACCTAATTGTTGCTGCAGGGCCGTCAAGCTGTTAGCTCATGGTCCTCCTCTGCCTCTCCAAGCGTCGAATGTCTCTAGGAATGACCCATATCTACCACAAACACACACACACACACCTACACACACACACACACCTACACACACACACACACACCTACACACACACACACCTACACACGCACACACACACCTACACACCTACACACACATAACAAATATTTCGAAATCACTTAATAAAGAATTCCATGAAAATTCAATGAGATTGAAGCAAGTTTCATCTTGGATTAAGTGTCGCTCATCAAAAGTCATTTTTGTGTTTGGGATTTTCATCTTTGATGACCGTCTCTCCTACTGGAGGGCGAGACGGGCCGACAGCCGGACAGCCCAATTAAGCCACTGTCAATTAATGTCGCTTATATGGCTAAGCGACCACTAGATTATTGAAGAAGTGAGAGAGAGAGGGAGGGAGAGGGGGGGGGAGAGAGAGAGAGAGAGAGAGAGAGAGAGAGAGAGAGAGAGAGAGAGAGAGAGAGAGAGAGAGAGAGAGAGAGAGAGAGAGAGAGAGAGAGAGATACACTAAAGGCAACTTAGATCGGCTTTGGATTTACTTAAGCGACAGAGCAGGTGAGGTGTCAATCACGTCATCTTTAACAAGATAACGATACTGCCACGTGGCGAGCCCTTATTGGTCATAGCCTGATAACGAGTGACCTTAAGCTTCACTTAAGCCTTCACTTAACCCCTTGGGGGGTAAAATTAGTGTCCGCCGACGGCAAATTACTCAATTTTATAGTGCCACTTGTGTAAATAACTGCCCTACTTGACGACCAGAAATCACCTTGCACCTGACAGTAACGAGCTGTTTGACCGTCCTAACCACCCAATTGGCCAGGCCATAAGAGAACGAAGGGTAATTCGTCAAAGCTGAGAGGGGTTTATAGGACCTTGGAGCCAAACCTTTCTCTCCCTCCTCGTGGCACAGAACTGAAGCTGGCAACCACAGTGTTCCTGCTCATTCTCTTACCTCCCTGTAGTTGTTGTTGTAGTTTAAGATTCAGAACAAAACGTTGTAAGTAGCACGGGCTATGGTGATCCCGTAGTGAACTTATCTGGTCACTGCTAGTATACTCAATTGATTGATTGATGATGATTAAGACACTAATGCCCGTGCTATTCATGGCACTGGGGGCCACAACGTAGAAAATGAGACGTGGTAGATGAGAGGCCGAGATGGCCAACAATTGGCAGAGTTTTCCTCCAGTTACAAGCATTACAGAATCCAGTTAACTACTCCTGTGTTTTGTTTGTTTCATGCGTAGGTTACACACTTATATGAAGGTTTATCCCCCTACAAGTACGGAGGTAGCCTCCACCTCCACCCCTACAGGTATGGAGGTAGATTCCACCTCCACCCCTACAAGTATGGAGGTAGCCTCCACCTCCACCCCCTACAGGTATGGAGGTAGCCTCCACCTCCACCCCTACAAGTATGGAGGTGGCCTCCACCTCCACCCCTACAAGTATGGAGGTGGCCTCCACCTCCACCCCTACAAGTATGGAGGTAGCCTCCACCTCCACCCCCTACAAGTATGGAGGTAGCCTCCACCTCCACCCCTACAAGTATGGAGGTAACCTCCACCTCCACCCCTACAAATATGGAGATAATGACTCAGATAAAACTGAGTACCTCTTACGTTAAACGTACCCCCATAAGTTTATTATATATTATATAATACATACCTACATATTATATACCATAATATATCATTAACATACTACCTCTCCATGATATACTTCTTGCGTGATATATGAGTTCAATTCGTGATGAGTGAACAAAATACCCTGGAATTTTGTATATAAGAATTTTGTACCTATTGTATATAGGAATTTTGTACCTATTGTATATAGGAATTTTGTACCTATTGTATATAGGAAAATACCTATATACAATAAGTGTATTAAGGTAATGGGTAACTTTTCCTTGAAGCATTTCATAAGCATATACAATAGCTTGAGCAAAATATTCTGGTATATTATACCTTGAGGTTACCTTGAGATGATTTCGGGGCTTTAGTGTCCCCGCGGCCCGGTCCTCGACCAGGCCTCCACCCCCAGGAAGCAGCCCGTGACAGCTGACTAACACCCAGGTACCTATTTTACTGCTAGGTAACAGGGGCATAGGGTGAAAGAAACTCTGCCCATTGTTTCTCGCCGGCGCCTGGGATCGAACCCAGGACCACAGGATCACAAGTCCAGCGTGCTGTCCGCTCGGCCGACCGGCTCCCTATTATTGGCACATTGCTGGAACATGTCATGTGGTTCTCATTGTTGATGTGCCAATGGTGGCCTGATTGATGAGCTAAGTCATCAATTGCCAGGTGACCTTTCTGGTATGGCAAGTTGTGTTGATGTCTCACTTTGTGGCATCTCTCTCTCTCTCCCTCTTTCTCTTGATGTCTCTCCCTGTCTACCCCATCTTTCTCTCCCTCTCCCTCACTACCACAATAACACCATCAACATACCTCACAATGTCTCAATAACATCACCATACCATCAATGTCCCAATAACATCACCATATCATCAATGTCTCAATAACATCACCATACCATCAATGTCCCAATAACATCACCATATCATCAATGTCCCAATAACATCACCATTTGCTGAGACCGTTCCCTAAACAACCCCTTCACTATAACTACTCCGTTAGCTTGAAACTCTCCCATACCACCCCAATGCACAGGCAATTACTCAGGCCAAGTGCCAATTTGGTTGTTGGTGTGGCACGAGACGTTGGTGGAAGTGGTTGGGAAGGGGGGGATGGGGGGGGGGGAGAAGGGATGCCCTAATTACCTGGTCGTTACTTCCGGTCAACCCTCCGCTGGGGTAGTTACAGGTCTAATTGGCCTGGGAATGATCATCGAAGTTTCGGGAAGGTTGTGTGAGGGCAACTCATATTCACACTTAACTACACCTCAATTTGGACGCTTTCGACCGCAACGTCCACCTTACGGTGCTTTAAGCGACTTGGCTTGTGCGTCATTGCCGGCTAACGACCATTGACGGGCTCACCATAGCCCGTGCTACATGGACACTTCGTTCTGAGTAGCTAAATCTAAAAACAACAACGACCAATTGGCTGTCGATAGGCCACGTGGATGCAGCTACGATCGTACGCTTGTAGTTAGGTAACCCTCCCTTGAAATTAGACGTTCGTTAGCGATGTACGTTAGTGAGAGGGTCAGGTTGTTACCGACAGGTGAGTGAACGACCCAGGAGCAGCGTCGGCCAATTAGGCAATTATGAGCGATGGTTGTTCCCAGGGTAATTACCGATTATTATTGCCAATTACAGTTTGATCACAACTGTGTCCGTGTTTTCACAGCTCGGCTCCTTTTTTGGGTTCGATATTGTCGTTTTTTGAAGTTTTATTATTGAGGAAACGCGACAAGTTTACATTTTTTTTGTATTTAATTTGTTAAATCTGTTTTATTAATTTTTTTTGTTCCTTTCTCTTTAGGCTATAATAATAATAATAATAATAATAATAATAATAATAATAATAATAATAATAATAATAATAATTATTATAGCCTAATAGAGTATTGCCCACACACCTATGCGCACACGCACGCACACACACACACACACACACACACACACACACACACACACACACACACACACACACACACACACACACACACACACACAGTACACATCAGGTGGAACATATATGAAACGACCGGTAACCACACAGTATCGTAAACGAGGCTAAACGGAAGGTAACAAATACATATGAGGAAGTCGCATGATGGTCAGGACTATCCCAATAGCATATATGTCTCACATATCACACATATGTCTAACACATATATATGGTCTGCAGGCCGTAGCACCAAGTCTTCCCAGGCATGCTAAAGAATGTAACTAAAGCTCTTAAGTAAATCTTGTTCAATACACGATAACGCTTCACAAGAGGAGAGAACTACCAAACCGTTAGAAAACTGCTATTATTATACATATGTAATAAGAATGGGGATAGTATGTAAGGTCCTCGAGAAGCACACATAATTGACTAACGTTGAGGCAAGACTTCAACACTATTCACAAGAGGGAGGTCGCGAGAACTACGATATGCTATAAATGATCACTTTGGAAACAGATTGACTGCATCTTTCTGGGTTGCCAGAAAGCCTTCGACACTGTTCCATTTAAGAAACTTTTGCGCAAACTTGTGAAACAATAGAAGTAAATGGAACGTTCAGAACGGTGAGAGATAATACCTATCCAAGAGGAAGCAAACTAGTATTACTGAGACTTAGAGAGGTCAGCATGATAAAACAAGCAGAGTACCACAGGGATCAGTACTATGACCTATACTGTTTCTGATATGTCAGTATTTAACTGATGAAGTAGGATCAACCACGTCAAAGTCTGATCGACAATGTAAAATTGACCACTCAAAACAGAAGAGGACTGTAGGCAAAGGTGAGTATACACATAGATAAAGGCGAGTATACTCACAGATAAAGGTGAGCATACATACAGATAAAGGTGAGTATACACACAGATAAAGGCGAGTATACATACAGATATAGGTGAGTATACATACAGATAAAGGCGAGTATACATACAAAGGTGAGTATACATACAGATAAAGGCAAGTATACATACAGATAAAGGCCTAGTATACACACAGATAAAGGCCTAGTATACATACAGATAAAGGCAAGTACACATACAGACATAGGTGATCGATATACAAAGATCACGATCCCGCCCCTAAAATTGAATTATTACCACAGTGGACCATCCCTCATCCCCTGACCTGCCCTTAGGGGTCCTTCACCCCCTACACCCCCACCCCTCCCCCCCTGAAGGTGGGGGAGATGAAGCTCCCCTACCATCACCCCCCACCCACATTATGAACACCTGCAAACGACCTATCGTCCTCCCCAGCCCTCCCCACTCCCTCATACCCTCCCCAAAAACCAGGCAGCGTATAATCCCCGTCATTCCCCCCCTCCCCCCCGCCCACTCTTCATATAATTGGGCGTATCATCAATATTGGACCTCTGACTGAAGCTGTGTTCTTCCCCACAATTACCTTCCTACTATAATTTATATCGTGTGTAGCTTAATTAGATTCGTCACGTGTGTGTGTGTGTGTGTGTGTGTGTGTGTGTGTGTGTGTGTACTCACCTAATTGTTGTACTCACCTAATTGTGCTTGCGGGGGTTGAGCTCTGGCTCTTTGGTCCCGCCTCTCAACCGTCAATCAACTGGTGTACAGATTCCTGAGCCTACTGGGCTCTATCATATCTACATTTGAAACTGTGTATGGAGTCAGCCTCCACCACATCACTTCCTAGTGCATTCCATTTACTAACTACTCCGACACTGAAAAAGTTCTTTCTAACGTCTCTGTGGCTCATTTGGATACTCAGCTTCCACCTGTGTCCCCTTGTTCGCGTCCCACCAGTGTTGAATTGTTCATCCTTGTTTACCCGGTCGATTCCCCTGAGGATTTTGTAGGTTGTGATCATGTCCCCCCTTACTCTTCTGTCTTCCAGTGTCGTAAGGTGCATTTCCCGCAGCGTTTCCTTATAACTCATGCCTACTCATGCCTGTGTGTGTGTGTGTGTGTGTGTATGTGTGTGTGTGTGTGTGTGTGTGTGTGTGTGTGTGTGTGTGTGTGTGTGTGTGTGTGAGGAGGAAGGATAAAGAGATGAAGGAGAGATTAAAAAAACAATTTAAGGAGGTAAGGTAAGGTAAAATAGGTAAGGAGAAGGGAGAAGAGTGAATAAAACACGTGAAGTAAATAAAGAAGATGATAAACGGGAGTAAACAATGGCTAACGAGAGGGTAAGAAAAGAAGAGGGAATGAAGAAAATGATAAATGCAAATCAGAAGAGGAATAGCAGGAGGCATAAATATGGGAAGGTGAGTGAGTGTGAGGAGGAGAGATGAGTAAGCTAGAGGAAAATAGTGGATGAGAGAGGGGACGGGAGGGGGGGGGGCTCATGAGGGAGGGTATGAGGAGTGAGGGAGGGGTGAAGATGAGAGGGGGGGGGAGGGGGAGACAGCTGGTGTAACAACGTCCCTTACTCACCACTTACTCACCACTTAGAGCAGGTAACTACCTCCACGCTGCTCTTATTAACTCTACACGGTTGACCCAGGTGCGTCCACCTTCACATTGTGTGTGTGTGTGCAGGTGTAGATTGCGTACTCACACGCACGCACACGCACTCACATGCACACGTACCAATACGTACACACATTCACGCACACCCAGACGCACTAATACGTAAGCACGCGCACGCAGACGCACTAATACGAAGGCTGCTCACATCCACGGCAGACAGTTTCTACAAACAGATGTCGTCTCTACTAGCAGCTGCAATCTATCCAACCAAATGTCATTTTCACCTGACATATGTCATCCTTCAAGCACCTGCCATTTCTCCAAAAACCTACTACCATCTCTACAAGCAGCCACCATCGACATAGTTAACTACCATATAACCAATCCCCTACTAGCTACCCAAGCAGCTGCGATCTCTCCAACAAGCCTGTGTACGATACGGTAAAAGCAAATGTTGAGCTTTAAAAGGTCACACACAGAGAGACAAACTGCCCATGACCTTCACAAGTGTTTGGAAATTCTATAAAATTGTGAAAGTTTTGATTGGTACTAATGGTACCATTATCTATTTTATTAGCTTAAAAAATGGGGCGAGACTATTTGTCTCTGACGAGAGAGAGAGAGAGAGAGAGAGAGAGAGAGAGAGAGAGAGAGAGAGAGAGAGAGAGAGAGAGAGAGAGAGAGAGAGAGAGAGAGAGAGAGAGAGAGAGAGAGAGTAAATCCCTGGGTAAAGATCGGCAGAGATATTTATCGTAGGACACAATCCCCGCCTCTCAACTGGAAGGATGGAACTGTATCCAGCAACAATGAGGAGAAGACTGACCTTCTGACAGGCCATTTTGCTGCCAAGATGGCGGTCCCCTGATCCTGTGAAGCTCAGCCTCCACATCTTGTTCCAAGCGCTGCATCAAAGATGACTGAAGTAGTTGTGCAATTAGGCTGAAGTTCACCACCACCATAAAACCACTTAACATAGGTAAGGCTGCGGAGCCAGATCAAGTCAGCCAAAGACTATTACGCAGTCTTTGCCTAACTTCTTCAAAGTCAGCCAAAGCCTCTTAGACTCTAGCCTGGATCCGGGAACAAGCCCCTCACTGTGGTAGAAGGCAGGCGTTGTTCCAGTACACAAGAAACAAAGCGATTCAGTGGTCGCAAACCACAGACCAGCGTCACTGCTTTCAAATCCTGGTAAAAAAAAATCTTGAGACATTAATCTCCAAGCAAACAAAAATTAATCTCTCAATCTTCCTCCCCCTCTTCTTCACCTCTCCCCCATAATGTTCCTCCATCTCTACCTCCTCCTTCATTTCTCCCTCTGCCTCCTCCAACACTCAGCACTCCCCAGCAAAGCGACACCACCGCCCAGTACCCGGGCGGGCCACACTGTTCCTCCACGACTCTACGAAGACTTAACATAGAGCCACACTCAAAAGTACTTAAATATTGATGGCCAAGTTGTGAGAGCAAACACTAGAGCCAAGGGTGAGGCTGGCACTACAGAGTGCTCCGTGGCACTGTGATCATGAGAGAGAGAGAGAGAGAGAGAGAGAGAGAGAGAGAGAGAGAGAGAGAGAGAGAGAGAGAGAGAGAGAGAGAGAGAGAGAGAGAGAGATCCTCCGCATCTTCAGCTCCAATAACTCCATTAACTTCCACACGAGGCAGTTAACACTGGAGCCAGTGTTAACTAGTTGAGTTAAGTAGCACTAGAGTGCCACTTAACCTCAGTATTCACCAGTAGTGTAACTCACAGTGGGTAACTCTTAACTTATTTAAATTACTCACAAATAAAAGTGAGATTTGACAGCTTCAGTTGACAATCCTTCAAGTGTTTACCACGAGTCTGACCCACGCCAAACAACAGCAAGTACACAGATATGTACACAGGGCACCAGAGTGTAATTATGTAGTTTACCACGTGTTAATATGTAGGTTATGAATGTCCTAATATGTAGGTTATGAATGTGCTAATATGAAGGTTATGAATGTGCTAATATGTAGGTTATGAATGTGCTAATATGAAGGTTATGAATGTGCTAATATGTAGGTTATGAATGTGCTAATATGAAGGTTATGAATGTGCTAATATGTAGGTTATGAATGTCCTAATATGTAGGTTTTGCAGGTTTTAGTACGTAGGTTATGAATGTGCTGATATGTAGGTTATGAATGTGCTAATATGTAGGTTATGAATGTCCTAATATGTAGGTTATGAATGTGCTAATATGTAGGTTATGAATGTCCTAATATGTAGGTTATGAATGTGCTAATATGTAGGTTATGAATGTGCTAATATGTAGGTTTTGCAGGTTTTAGTACGTAGGTTATGCAATATATCATAAAGTTGACGATACGAATTACCCTACATAATGCGGATTTGACTAAGGAAGTTACCTAACACAGTGAGACTTAATAACTCTAATTACCCAACAGATCACAAGCTTAACTCTACTACTTACCCAACAGATCACAAGCGTGACATCTGTTGGGTAAGTAGTAGAGTTAAGTAGTAGAGTAGAGTTACCCAACAGATCACAAGCGTGACTCTACTAGTTATACAAACCTGACTATGCAAATTACCAAGCAGAACATGATTGCCCTCAACAACTCTCCACCATCATGTGATCATCACAAGGCTTGTTAATACTAAATTAAATCCAAGTGTTCCCTGTAACACAAGCTGTGTGTTCTTATCTTGAGGTTATCTTGAGATGATTTCGGGGCTTAACGTCCCCGCGGCCCGGTCCTCGACCAGGCCTTCTTTTTGTTACACATCCCCCAGGAAGCAGCCCGTAGCCGCTGTCTAACTCCCAGGAACCTATTTACTGCTAGGTGAACAGGTACATCAGGATGAAAGAAACTGTGCCCATTTGTTTCCGCCTCCACCGGGGATAGAACCCGGAACCTTAGGACTACGATTCCCGAGCGTTGTCCACTCAGCTGTCAGGGCCCCATTTATTATATTAAAAAGAAAATTAAATACATCAACACAAAACAATGGATATAAATTGAATAGGTTTGTACTTAGGAAAGACCTGGGTAAATACTGGTTACTGTTAATTGAACAGATTACTGGGTAACATGATTGACGAAGGATAACGTGATAGTTTCAAGGACAAGGTTAGACACATGTATATATGAATGAGTTTGGGTGGGTACAAATAGGAGCTACCTTTTATGGGCCAAAAAAAACCCTCTGCAGTTTCCTTAATTCTAAAGGTCTTATATGTTCAAAGTTCTGATCAAGGTTAGTTCTTCAAGATGACACACAAGATGGTTTCACATTCATGCCTTACATAGCTACCTTCCGGACACCGGTTCGAACACAGGCATTGACATTTAACCCTGATGCACTTGTCATTACACAACCACTTGGACTGGACGGTAGAGCGACGGTCTCGCTTCATACAGGTCGGCGTTCAATCCCCGACCATCCAAGTGGTTATGCACCATTCCTTCCTTCCGTCCCATCCCAAATCCTTATCCTGATCCCTTCCAAGTGCAAGGGAGACATCTCCCGTCACGCAGGGTGCAGTCGCACCTTCATAGATCTACAGTATCATCTACTGATACTGGTTATGGCTCAAAAGGGCCACCACATACGGGCTATTCATACCCGTGCCACCTTTCGGATGGCTTAATCTTCATCAAATCTTCCAAGTGCTATATAGTCGTAATGGCTTGGTGCTTTCTCCTGATAATTCCCTTCCCCCTTCTTGTCATTACACGTCTCACAGACCAACGTCCTGTGCAAGAGCATGCAAGCTTGCAACCCCGGCAACTGACAGGCTGCACATGGTGCCAATATCAGTGCCAGTGTTTGACGTGCCAGGGAGAAGCGAGGGCGCTGCACGTCGTCTGGCTCCCGTCCACAACACCATGAGGAAGAAGAGGAGGAGGGGAATGAGGAAGAGGAGGGGAATGAGGAAGAGGAGGGGAATGAGGAAGAGGAGGGGAATGAGGAAGAGGAGGATAAGTGTGGGAAGGGAGGTGTGCTGTGGGAGGCATAACAGGTGATCACAGACAGGTAAACACACACACACACACCGGCTCAGGGAGAAGAATACACAATGATCTTTGTGTACGACTGACATATTTTATGAGGTACGAAAGCGCAGCTGGAAGTGGAGGAGGAGGAGGAGGAGGAGGAGGAGGAGGAGGAGGAGGAGGAGGAGGAGAAGGAGGACGAGGATGAGCAGGTTTAGGAAAAGGAAGAACGAGAGAAAGGCGGAAAAGGAAGGAGAGGAGGCGAAGAGGAGGACGGGATAAAGGAGGAAAAGGAGGACGAGATAGACAAAGAGAACAATGAAGAGGAGGAGGACGATGAAGAAGAGGAGGACGATGAAGAGGAGGAGGAGAAGGAAGAGGATGAAGCAGAAGAGGAGGACGAGGAGGTGATGGTGGCCACAGAGCAGTGACTCACAGCTCTGGTATAAACACCAGACTCATCTACTAAGGTGATCTAAGACAATATCTTAACTCACCAAGTTACTCACACGTGAGTAATACTTGACTCTCCCAGTTGACAATGTTCCTCCGGGCTTATTGACCCATGTACTCATCAGTAAGGCACATATTGTCCTCTTGATGTAAATAGGTTAATCCAATTGCATAATCTAGTAATTTACCTGATTGTATCCTACATGAGCTAATACCTGCGTTAAGCAGGTGTGTGGTATTACCTGTTGAGACGTGACACGTCCAACACCTGTTATAGATGTAATGATTATCTTGTTTAGGACCGTCTGGACCTGACGAGCACCTCACCCTATTAAGCACATATAATGACGTCCTTTACATCCATCTTGCATCCATTTTGATTTGCAAAAGTGCAAAATCCTCGACTTAACACACCCACACACACACACACACACACACACACACACACACACACACACACACACACACAGATAAAGACAGTCTATTTAACACAAGGGGAACACGCACAAGGGGACACAGGTGGAAACTGAGTGCCCAAATGAGCCACAGAGATATTAGAAAGAACTTTTTTAGTGTCAGAGTGGTTGACAAATGGAATGCATTAGGAAGTGATGTGGTGGAGGCTGACTCCATACACAGTTTCAAGTGTAGATATGATAGAGCCCGATAGGCTCATGAATCTGTACACCTGTTGATTGACGGTTGAGAGGCGGGACCAAAGAGCCAGAGCTCAACACCCGCAAACACAACTAGGTGAGTACAACTAGGTGAGTACACACACACACAACACACACACACACACACACACACACACACACACACACACACACACACACACACACACACACACACACACACACACACACAACACACACACACACACACACACACACACACACACACACACACACACACACACACACACACACAAACACACACACACACACACACACACACACACACACACACACACACACACACACACACACACCTTGACGGTTGAGAGGCGGGACCAAAGAAGCAGAGCTCAACCCCCGCAAACACAACTAGGTGAGTAACTAGGTGAGTACACACACACACACACACACACACACACACACACACACACACACACACACACACCTTGACGGTTGAGAGGCGGGACCAAAGAAGCAGAGCTCAACCCCCGCAAACACAACTAGGTGAGTAACTAGGTGAGTACACACACACACACACACACACACACACACACACACACACACACACACACACACACACACACACACACACACACACACACACACACACACACAGAGGCTAACACAAAAATCGTCTGACGAATCAGTTCACTTCACATCTGGAATACGTCGAGCAAATCCCCAAACCGCCCCATGAACTAAGCCCAATTCAGCATGAAGTATAAGCCAAGCCAAACCCCACATGAAACACAAGAGGCGAAGCTGGCCAATTTCCCCGGGGAGGCCGGGGTATATGATTTTAGTGAGCAAGGACTAAGACCCAAATGCCTGTGGTAAATCCTGTGAATCTGAACCCAACGGGAGAGGAATCCAAGCTCCTCGAATCCCTGGCGGGTGGAACGCCACTATCGCCGACGTTTTTGAGGGGGAATACAATTGATTTTTCTATCAGGCTCTCTGTCGCTTTGTGAATGTTAATTGACAGTAAGAAAGGAGACTTGCTGCGGGCTGGTTATGTCATTTGCAAGGTGATGTTCTATTAATGAATGGGATTAATTGAAGTCCTCAAAACCAGATGGGCTTCTCAACCACCGGAGACCTTAAAGTCGAAGCGTCCAGGATGCCCACATGGGATCACCGACCTTAGCGAGAGGCTCTCTATAGGATTTTCCTGGCTTAGAACTCTCGATTGGCCCAAAGAACACGCAGCGCAGGCTTTTGTTTTCAACAATATAAAAGGAATTTGGTGCGGATGGTTTTGTTGCAGGGTGCACAGGGAGGTATAACAATGACGGAAAACTCCATGATAGAATAATGGGAGACACAGAGTGAATGGATTATTAGTTGGTGAGTGGTGGTGGCAGAGACAAAGGGAGCGAGCTACACACTTGTTTCCTGCCTCACAAATGCCACCACACACACCTGAAGGAGTCTAAGACGGGGGAGGGAGGTTGACAGGGATCTTGACGGGTGAGGGAGCTTGACAGGGGGTCTTAGACGGGAGCAGCGCGAGGGTAATGGGAGTGAGGGAGGTAAATACGATGTCTTACTCACGGAAGAAGTTTGAATAAATACGCATTAAACTGCTTTCAATATTTTACATACCTATCTATCTATTCATAGGTAGATAGATAGATAGATATGCAGACGAAGAGTTACAATAACGTGGCTGAAATATGCTGACTAAACCACACACTAGAAAGTGAAGGGACGACGACGACGTTTCGGTCCGTCCTGGACCATTCTCAAGTCGAAACATTCACAATCGACTTGAGAATGGTCCAGGACGGACCGAAACGTCGTCGTCCCTTCACTTTCTAGTGTGTGGTTTGGTCAACAGATAGATAGATAAATAGATAGATAGATAGATAGATAGATAGATAGATAGATAGATAGATAGATAGATAGATAGATAGATAGATAGATAGATAGATAGACAGATAGACAGATATAATAGATAGATAGATAGATAGATAGATAGATAGATAGATAGATAGATAGATAGATAGATAGATAGATAGATAATAGATAGATAGATAGATAGATAGATAGACAGATAGACAGATAGATAGATAGACAGATACAGATAGACAGACAGACAGATAGATAGATAGATAGATAGATAGATAGATAGATAGATAGATAGATAGATAGATAGATAGATATATAGATATGTAATTCGTTGTAACAAATTTGAGACCTTCGTGGCCTTCATTACTCCCGTTACCTCGACGACACATCGCCTAGACCCATATATTACAACGCGATGTCGCCTATAACAAATCAGCCATATGCTCTTGACAATGCTCTTGCTCTTCAGTGTTTTAGACCCTCACTACAGAACATCGCCTCGACACTCACAGAACTATATCGCCAAGACGGGGGTTCAGAAACACACCGCCAAGGGTTAGTGAGCGTCTTGACCTCTTGGGCTCTTGTCAGAGTGATGGTGGCAGCAGCCACCAGCAGACTAGAGGACGCTGGAGCCCCCACCAGCAGACCAGAGGACGCTGGGGCCCCAACCAGCAGACCAGAGGAAGCTGGGGCCCCCCACCAGCAGACCAGAGGACGCTGGGGCCCCCACCAGCAGACCAGAGGACGCTGGGGCCCCCACCAGCAGACCAAAGGACGCTGGGGCCCCCACCAGCAGACCAGAGGACGCTGGGGCCCCCACCAGCAGACTAGAGGACGCTGGGGCCCCCACCAGCAGACTAGAGGACGCTGGGGCCACCACCAGCACACCAGAGGACGCTGGGGCCCCCACCAGCAGACTAGAGGACGCTGGGGCCACCACCAGTAGACCAGAGGACGCTGGGGCCCCCACCAGCACACCAGAGGACGCTGGGGCCCCCACCAGCAGACTAGAGGACGCTGGGGCCACCACCAGTAGACCAGAGGACGCTGGGGCCCCCACCAGCAGACCAGAGGACGCTGGGGCCCCCACCAGCAGACCAGAGGACGCTGGGGCCCCCACCAGCAGACCAGAGGACGCTGGGGCCCCCACCAGCAGACCAGAGGACGCTGGGGCCCCCACCAGCAGACCAGAGGACGCTGGGGCCCCCACCAGCAGACCAGAGGACGCTGGGGCCCCCACCAGCAGACCAGAGGACGCTGGGGCCCCCACCAGCAGACCAGAGGACGCTGGGGCCCCCACCAGCAGACCAGAGGACGCTGGGGCCCCCACCAGCACACCAGAGGACGCTGGGGCCCCCACCAGCAGACCAGAGGACGCTGGGGCCCCCACCAGCAGACCAGAGGACGCCAGCACCCCTCAGCGTCTCCCCCTCTCTCACCCTTGGCTCCTCCTCTCCTGAAGACGCCCGACTAACAAGGTTACATCCTACATTTATGACCTCTTCGACAGACACCAGCGTCTCAGACATCGTATTTACCTCCCTCACTCCCATTACCCTCGCGCTGCTCCCGTCTAAGACCCCCTGTCAAGCTCCCTCACCCGTCAAGATCCCTGTCAACCTCCCTCCCCCGTCTTAAACTCCTTTCGAGCACCCAGGCCTCTATCCCTCAAGATCCTGTCAAGATTCTGTGTATAGGTATTTTGCGAAGTTTTCTTTCAAGGTGTTCGATCACGATCTTGCTTTCAGGTTACGTGTTAAAGTCCCCCGTCAAGGCTCGTCAAAGTTTTCGATCTATATTACCTGTCAATTTCCACCATTAATATTCCCGGTCAAGTTTCATCATAAAAATTCCCTGTCAAGTCCTACATTAAATTTTCTCTGTCAAGCTATAACGTTCATAAGTTTCACCAAGTTGTGTGGTCAATGTTTGTCCTGGTTTCCCTAGACTCTTCCTCCGGTAAATTCAACATTCGACAAAGTCCCAACTCTCTGTCAGTCTCAACTCTCTGTCAGTCTCAACTCTCTGTCAAAGTCCCAACTCTCTGTCAGTCTCAACTTCCTCTGTCTAAGTTATCTATCAAGTTCTTTTCAACAATGTTCTTCATTACGGGTTTGTGCAAGATTTCTTTTGACACACACACACACACACACACACACACACACACACACACACACACACACACACACACACACACACACACACACACACACACACACACACACACACAGCGCCTGGTGGCTGAGTGGACAGCACTCAGGACTCGTAATCCTGGGGACCGGGTTTCGATCCTCGGCGATGGCGGAAAACAAAGGGCAGAGTTTCTTTCACCCTTATGCTCCTGTTACTTAGCAATAGGTACCTGGGAGTTGGACAGCTGCTACAGGCTGCTTCCTGGGGGGAGGGGGGAATCCGTTGATTGATTGACAGTTGAGAGGCGGGACCAAAGAGCCAGAGCTCAACCCCCCCCAAGCACAACTAGGCGAGTACACACACGAACGGCTGGTGCGTACCAGGGAGTACACGAGTGATACACGAACAAGGGGACACAGGTGGAGACTGAGTACCCAAACTGAGATGTATTACACACCCTATAACGTACCCATACTGAGCCACAGGAACGTTAGAAAAATCTTCTTCAGTGTCAGAGTAGTTAACAGGTGGAATGCATTAGGCAGTGATGTGGTGGAGGCTGACTCCATACACAGTTTCAAATGTAGACATGATAGAGCCCAGTAGGCTCAGGAACCTGTACACCAGTTGATTGACAGTTGAGAGGCGGGAACAAAGAGCCAGAGCTCAACTCCCGCAAGCACAACTAGGCGAGTACACACACGTGCTTGTGAAGGGAAGAGAACTATCAAGGGAAAGTGCCAAGCCATTACGACTATACAGCACTGGGATTCCAAGACACTCAGCAAAACACACAAAGAAAACAACTATTCATCATATTGTAAACACAGCAATAATGATTGCAACATTAAAGTACTGATCTCCCAATCACCAACAGATTATAAGAATATTTTATAAGTACCAACGATATTCTTAGATATCGTAACCTCCTCCCAGAAAAGGAAAAGATCATCTCAAGAGAGAGAGATGCCAATTAAGCCTCTAAAGACGGGATGATATTTTCTTATATCGAATCTACGAAGCTGAATTTGAGGGGACATATTTCACAGACGTCTCGCAAACTCATTATGTCTCTCCTTATTCCCCCTCACCCTCGGAGGTGGCAAGGGGACCCTCCTATACAGAGGGTGCAACGCCCCCCCATCCTCCCCCTCCGCCTTCCCAACAAGAACAGTGACCAACCCTTGAATAATAGAGACGACATGAACACTCTCACTGATGTCGCCTTAATGTTGATCGCTGAAGTGAGAGGACAAGCCGGTAAGACACCCAGCAGTCCCCCCTCTCAGAGAGAGAGAGAGAGAGAGAGAGAGAGAGAGAGAGAGAGAGAGAGAGAGAGAGAGAGAGAGAGAGAGAGAGAGAGAGAGAGAGAGAGAGAGAGACAGAGAGAGAGAGAGACAGAGAGAGAGAGAGACAGAGAGAGAGAGAGAGAGAGAGAGAGAGAGAGAGAGAGAGAGAGAGAGAGAGAGAGAGAGAGAGAGAGAGAGAGACAGAGAGAGACAGAGAGAGACAGAGAGAGACAGAGAGAGACAGAGAGAGACAGAGAGAGACAGAGAGAGAGAGAGACAGAGAGACAGAGAGAGAGACAGAGAGAGAGAGAGAGAGAGAGAGAGAGAGAGAGAGAGAGAGAGAGAGAGAGAGAGAGAGAGAGAGAGAGAGAGAGAGAGAGAGAGAGAGAGAGAGAGAGAGAGAGAGAGAGAATGAATGAGAGACAGACACTCATAAAGCTGATATAACAGATAATACAGAGAGCTACCAATAATTCACACCGGCGCCAGGTCGAGGGCTGTGTGCTATTATTCACACCTTGGAGTCCACAGTATGACTTCCTCAGCCTCAACTCACCAGTAATCACACGACCAGTCTACCTTAAAATGAGTTCCTGCACTGCGAGCAACACTGCTCAGCTTCTTCAAAGTATTCCATTGCTAATCCCATAGTTGACGTTAGTTAAACACCAGACACGAGCAACTCTGAAGCACCTTATTCTCACCCCTGATCAATCATTTACTACTTTGATTCGTCTGATTACAGCTTCGCAAGCCAGGCAGGTTAGGGGAGGATATTATATATATATATA
Source organism: Procambarus clarkii (assembly GCF_040958095.1). NCBI lineage: Eukaryota > Metazoa > Arthropoda > Malacostraca > Decapoda > Cambaridae > Procambarus > Procambarus clarkii. The sequence continues at coordinate 48,465,859 of NC_091151.1, read as the reverse complement.
TATATATATATATATATATATATATATATATATATATATATATATATATATATATATATATATATATATATATATTCGCTACTGAAACCCTCAACTTTACCCACAAATTTCATTAACAACGATAATACCGTGAACAAATGACTATGGTTTTGCCTCACTCTTAGCATCAAATGTTTATATATAATCACTACCAATGTTTATCAACAGCATTGGCACATTTGTATATATGTACTAATAGTAAATATACAAATATCTGTAATATGGAACCAGTAATCAACACTTGAGTCTTTGTGAACTCAAGTTGCATCAAATAACAATATACTGAGATCAACACAACACGTGACTCTGGTCACCAATGCCTCTTTAATATAATTTACTTTATATATCAATATAATACATAATAACCTTGACGGTCCAAAACATACTCAAACACAATCACCAAGCAAAACCTCCCTCTTTAGTACAGACGAGGAGTCACAATAACGTGGCTGAAATATGCTCACCAAACCACACACTAGAAAGTGAAGGGACGACGACGTTTCGGTCCGTCCTGGACCATGCTCAAGTCGATAGTGAGAATGGTCGAGGACCGACCGAAACGTCGTCGTCCCTTCACTTTCTAGTGTGTTATTTGGTCAACACATCTTCAGTGACTATAATGACGTCGTCTAGACGCAGAAATGAACCATATCACACTGCCACTACGTCGCACACCCAATAACGCAGCTCAAGTTCATGTATGTTTATTGAGACAAGAAAAAATACATCTCAAAGGTAATAGAGTAGCTTAGGCTATTTCTACCCCCTGTCTCCTTGGTTGCCAGCCAATCACAGCTCGCTATAATCCCAATCGTTCCCACAGGCCTAGACCCACCACGTGATGGCCTGAACACGCCTCGTAATGCGACTAAAGTGACGCTAGATGCTCAATAAAGCTCCATAGAAATAAATATCAATAAACAGGAAATAAATCACAAATACAACTAACTACATCCTATACTGACTAAATTATGCCCTACCAGTTACTTATGCAGGAAGATCACTATAAAACTAGTCCTTGTGCCAGGTAAAGGCATGGGGCATCATGGGAATCATGAAAATGTAATATTTTGAAGAGAAGAAAAGAGGTACACATAACCTTCAAGAACTTACCGAACATCGCAGCGAAGGAGCCACCCCTTCCCCAACTTCACAATATTCAACAGAAAACGGAGTCGTGTCTTGAAATCCACCAGGACAAACACCAAATCTTTCCCTCTTGCTCTCCTCCCTCATCCTCCAGGACGCCTGTAGAAGGGTAACCTCCAGGCCAGGTAGCGTCTGTAGGAGGGGGCGCACGTAGGTATTGTCCTCCGTGGCAGGGGGACACCCAGGGGCGTGCGTCCGCGCGGCATGCATTAGTAAGATGTGCGGCTGGAGAGGGCGACGCTGCAGAAGGGGAAGGAAGTTGTGGCTAATATTGGAGAGGTCCACCACCACCCAACATGGGGTGGTGGAGAGGGGTCCACCACCACCCAACATGGGGTGGTGGAGAGGGGTCCACCACCACCCAACATGGGGTGGTGGAGAGGGGTCCACCACCACCCAACATGGGGTGACAGAGAGGGGTCCACCACCACCCAACATGGGGTGACAGAGAGAGAGGTCCACCACCACCCAACATGGGGTGACAGAGAGAGGGGTCCACCACCACCCAACATGGGGTGGTGGAGAGGGGTCCACCACCACCCAACATGGGGTGACAGAGAGGGGTCCACCACCACCCAACATGGGGTGACAGAGAGGGGTCCACCACCACCCAACATGGGGTGACAGAGAGAGGGGTCCACCAGCACCCAACATGGGGTGACAGAGAGGGGTCCACCACCACCCAACATGGGGTGACAGAGAGGGGTCCACCACCACCCAACATGGGGTGACAAGCATTGTTTGTGTTCCCTCAAGACTCTGAACCCAATAACTCTCGCATGTTTTGTTAACAATATTTTTCTCATCGCAATATTTCTACCTTTGTAACGTTTGATCCTGCTAAAAAAATTTTTTCAAATGATCACGCTTATTTTTATAGCATTCTTCTGCTTAACAAAATATTAATTTTACTGTCAGAATGATTGATAATTTAGTCGATAAGTTAAATTTGGTTATCAATATGCATCGTTTAGGAGCCAATATAACAAACTGGTTTGCTCGTTTGATTGATGTTGCTGTCAATACAGTTGGTAATTTGGATATTGGTACTTCACATGTATTTTTCTAACCAGTAACTAGTTGTTTAAGTGGTGTATTTTAATATTTTTTCCATTTGTTAATTATGTCTTTGATATTTGGTCAACTTCTGTACCATCTTGGCCGAGTCGGTTAAGTCAGGTATTTGTAAGTTACCAGAACGTTAGTTCAAGTCACCCCATTGCCTCAAAATTATATATATATATATATATATATATATATATATATATATATATATATATATATATATATATATATATATATATATATTAATATATATATATATATAATATATATATATATATATATATATATATATATATACACACATATATATATATATATATATATATATATATATATATATATATATATATATATATATATACATATATATATATATATATATATGTATATAATTAGTATATATATATATTAACTCAAAATCAGTTATATAGGCACTAATAATTATCATATAAAAACCAAGAGTTAAGATAGTAAATATATTATAAAAGATAACATATCATAAACAAACATAATAATCTAAGGTAACACTACATAATACCTTAACGTTTTGATAATACAGAACATAGTAAGCTAACTTTGTAACTTAAGACAGCATTGTCTTGGACAAGTGGGTGGATTGAACCCAGGCCTGTAAAACACGAAACAAGAGTTTTTTGCTTTACCAATCAGGCCACGCTGCTGAAGCCCTTACACTGCAATTATCTGGTGACTTTGTAATCCCTTATTTTTGGATATCATGATTCTTGCTTCATACAGGTCGGCGTTCAATCCCCGACCGTCCAAGTGGTTGGGCACCCTTCCTTCCCTCCGTCACATCCCTAAATCTTATCATGACCCCTTCCAAGTGCTATAGTAGTCGTAATGGCTTGGCGCTTTCCCCCTGATAGTTCGTTCCTTCCTTGCTAATACAATTGTTGAGGACCTGCTAGGACTTACAAGGAAGATTATTGTGGCTGTCGTTTGTTGCATATCAACTGTATCTGCATCAACACATTACAGCAAGTGTTCCTTGCAACCTGCAATTATTCTTTTTACGTAAATACGGTTCAAAGATGATTTGAAACCTATTTTTTGAGTAATTAGTAATTTCACTATACCCAAGCTCTGAATTAGGTAGTCATACTGGTCTCAGAAACATCACCACGTCAACCACTACTACCACCAACACCACTATCACCTCTATCATTGCAATCACCACCACAATTGCACCATAACCCCCTCTACACGAACCCTGCACCACTACCACCATATACCCGGGATCAACAGACATATACCCGGGGTCAACAGACATATACCCGGGTCGACAGACATATACCCGGGGTCAATAGACATATACCCGGGTCGACAGACATATACCCGGGGTCAACAGACATATACCCGGGGTCAACAGACATATACCCGGGGTCAACAGACATATACCCGGGGTCAAGGAGCGTGGTGTAGGGAGCAACAGAACAAGGGCAGCCACACAGACCAAGAAACCAGCTGGGAGGTCTGTTAATTGATCTATATTCCAAGGGGACTTGTCTACAGGTAATTTGTTTACTGTGTACAAGGTGGGTGGAAGGTGGGGGGGAGGGGGGGGGGATAGGGAAGGATGGGTAGGGGGGGATAAAGGTTAGGTGGGAGATGGTGATGTTGGCTAGGCAGGGTTGTTGTTATAGATTCAGCTACTCGGAAGACGTTCCAAGTAGCACGGGCTATAGTGAGCCCGTAACTTACCTGGCACAGGAGCGGGGTAAGTAGCACGGGCTATGGTGAGCCCGTAGTGGACTTACCTGACACTGGAGCTAGGCAGGGAAGGAGGTGTTGATTGTGGAGGATATTAGAGAGAGAGTAGAGGCGAGGCAGACATTATTGACACGGCAGAGGCGATACGGAATAACAGATGTGAAACGGATGGCTGGGCTGACTGCAATTTTCTGGTCTTCCAGAAGGGCTTCGACGCAGTACCGCTCCAAACAAAAGCAGCCACATAAGCTAAATAAAGGCTGGAGTGATTGACAGGGCACTAAACTGAGTTAAGAAATTACTAACGTGTTATATATAAAAGAGAGTTTAAGGTGAAGCATCGACGTAGAGACCACTAAAAAGTGAATTACCTATAGATCTGCTAACACTCTTGACTTTCTCGGTGGATAAGTTCTTACTAACAAAGTTGCCTTAATACCACCACGCACAACCTACGTGAGACCAGTGCTAGAATATGCAGCCGCCAGCGTGAAAACATTCTCACATTTCTGGAATAGACGAGAGGGAATGATACATGGTTGAGACATGTTTCTTAGGTAGTTTGACCGGACACATGTGGAAGACATACTGAAGTTCACCAACAACAGAACAAGCGGGTGTATTGCAAAATAGGAAAGTAATACTCAGGAGAAACTGTTAACCTGTGTAACTATAGCACTTGGAGGGTATGGGAGGAGGGGAGCTGGGTATGAGGAGCTGGGATATGCGGTGAGGGATATGAGGAGATCCACGTGTAGTGACTGAGCAACGCTCATATGTATGTTAATGGGGATGATGCACAGTGTGCAAGTTAGTAGTGAGGTAGTAACTCTTACTGCACTAGTGGAGTGGGCTGGTGGCAGGTGGCATAAAGTGGCGAGCAAGTGGCAGGAAAAGGAGAGAAGATGGTGGGTCAAGGACGCCAAGGGAAGTATATGTTGCAGAAACAGTTGGGCAGTTGTTGCAAACTCGAGAAAATTGGAGCCAGGTGGTTTATGTTGCATAGAGGGTTGATGGTGGTATGCACGAGGTGGTTAGGTGGAGGGGAGGGTTATGGAGGGGTGGGTGGGTGGGTGGCACCCACTCAACCCACCCCTTGCAACGTGCAATACCCACCCTCTACATATTTCATATTTACATGTACGGTACATGTCTAAGGGAGTGCCGCCCCCCCCTGGTGCTGGAGGGAGGATGGTGGTGGTGGTTGGTGACCATCTTGGTTATGGTGGTTGGTTGGTGAAGAGTCTGTGGTGAGACAGGTTGTTGATGAGTGTGTGTTGATGATACAGTAGTTGCAGTACTCTTCACCCCTACAATATCACACATATATACCGTCACCCAACACACTAGTATCACTTCATCACAAACTAAAAACACTTAAACCATTTGCAAACCACAACAGCGTCGCTGTGCGGGCTGGGGTTTAGTGTGGGGGTGATATAGCAGACAATTGTGAAGGGTTCTGCATGGAGAATGAACACCGCAGCATGTTGTAGTCCTCGGGTAAATGCAGTGACATTTCCCCAACATTTATGTCCTCAACTGCGCGTGGAGGGCCGAATAGGACATATTTCCCTGTAAATGTCAGGGTTCCCCGGCTTCCAGCACCATTTAAAAGGGCTCAGAGTCCCTGTAAATAGTGAATATAATACTATATAAATATGGATATATTTCCATTGTTGCCGATCGAAAGGAGTATATCTTCAGTGCTTATTGCTGGTATATCTGTATATCTGTCTTTATAGGAGCAGGCTTCAGATGAGCTGAGGTAGGATAACAGCTCTTGCTTGCAGTTTCATTGGGTACTCCAAATGAGAGAGAGAGAGAGAGAGAGAGAGAGAGAGAGAGAGAGAGAGAGAGAGAGAGAGAGAGAGAGAGAGAGAGAGAGAGAGAGAGAGAGAGAGAGAGAGAGAGATAGCTTTGGCTCTTTGGTCCCGCCTCTCAACCGTCAATTAACTGGTGTACAAGTTCCTCAGCCTAGTGGGTTCAATATCATACCTACATCTGAAACTGTGTATAGAGTCTGTTTCCACACTAGTTAGAAATGTTTCGTGTGTCTAGTGTGTATAGTGTGCTTGATGTGTATAGTGTGTATGGTGACTTGCATACACAAGTGTGTATTGTAGCTTCCAGAGATCACTGTAGTGACCAGTGCAGGATAATTGCTGACAACCTGTGCTTGCTTCTTCGTGGTGAAGATTGTGGTGATGGTGGTGGTTGTGGTGGCTGTAGTGGTGGTTGTGGTGGCTGTGGTGGTGGTTGTGGTGGCTGTAGTGGTGGTTATGGTGGCTATGGTGACTGTAGTGGTGGTTGTGGTGACTGTAGTGGTGGTTATGGTGGCTGTAGTGGTGGTTGTGGTGGCTGTAGTGGTGGTTATGGTGGCTATGGTGACTGTAGTGGTGGTTGTGGTGGTGGTTATGGTGACTGTAGTGGTGGTTGTGGTGGCTGTAGTGGTGGTTATGGTGGCTATGGTGACTGTAGTGGTGGTTGTGGTGACTGTAGTGGTGGTTATGGTGGCTATGGTGACTGTAGTGGTGGTAATGGTGGCTATGGTGACTGTAGTGGTGGTCATGGTGGCTGTAGTGGTGGTTATGGTGGCTGTAGTGGTGGTTATGGTGGCTGTAGTGGTGGTTATGGTGGCTGTAGTGGTGGTTATGGTGGCTGTATTGGTGGTTATGGTGGCTGTAGTGGTGGTTATTGTGGCTGTAGTGGTGGTTGTGGTGATGGTGGTGGTTGTGGTGATGGTGGTGGTTGTGGTGGCTGTAGTGGTGGTTATGGTGGCTGTAGTGGTGGTTATGGTGGCTATGGTGGCTGTAGTGGTGGTTATGGTGGCTGTAGTGGTGGTTATGGTGGCTATGGTGGCTGTAGTGGTGGTTATGGTGGCTGTAGTGGTGGTTATGGTGGCTGTAGTGGTGGTTATGGTGACTGTAGTGGTGGTTATGGTGACTGTAGTGGTGATTATGGTGACTGAAGTGGTGGTTATGGTGGCTGTAGTGGTGGTTATGGTGGCTGTAGTGGTGGTTATGGTGGCTATGGTGACTGTAGTGGTGGTTGTGGTGGCTGTAGTGGTGGTTATGGTGACTGTAGTGGTGTTTGTGGTGGCTGTAGTGGTGATTATGGTGGCTGTAGTGGTGGTTATGGTGGCTATGGTGACTGTAGTGGTGGTTGTGGTGGCTGTAGTGGTGGTTATGGTGGTTGTGGTGGCTGTAGTGGTGGTTATGGTGGCTGTAGTGGTGGTTATGGTGGCTGTAGTGGTGGTTATGGTGGCTATGGTGACTGTAGTGGTGGTTGTGGTGGCTGTAGTGGTGGTTATGGTGGCTGTAGTGGTGGTTGTGGTGGCTGTAGTGGTGGTTATGGTGGCTGTAGTGGTGGTTGTGGTGGCTGTAGTGGTGGTTATGGTGGCTGTAGTGGTGGTTGTGGTGGCTGTAGTGGTGGTTATGGTGGCTATGGTGACTGTAGTGGTGGTTGTGGTGGCTGTAGTGGTGGTTATGGTGACTGTAGTGGTGGTTGTGGTGGCTGTAGTGGTGGTTATGGTGGCTGTAGTGGTGGTTATGGTGGCTATGGTGACTGTAGTGGTGGTTGTGGTGGCTGTAGTGGTGGTTATGGTGGCTGTAGTGGTGGTTGTGGTGGCTGTAGTGGTGGTTATGGTGGCTGTAGTGGTGGTTGTGGTGGCTGTAGTGGTGGTTATGGTGGCTATGGTGACTGTAGTGGTGGCTATGGTGACTGTAGTGGTGGTTGTGGTGGCTGTAGTGGTGGTTATGGTGACTGTAGTGGTGGTTGTGGTGGCTGTAGTGGTGGTTATGGTGGCTGTAGTGGTGGTTATGGTGGCTGTAGTGGTGGTTATGGTGGCTGTAGTGGTGGTTGTGGTGGCTGTAGTGGTGGTTATGGAGGCTGTAGTGGTGGTTATTGAGTTTGGACTCTTGGCACCGTCAGACGACCCTTGGCACCGTCAGACGACCCTTGGCACCGTCAGACGACCCTTAACACCGTCAGACGACCCTTGGCACCGTCAGACGACCCTTGGCACCGTCAGACGGCCCTTGGCACCATCAGACGGGCCCTTGGCACCGTCAGACGACCCTTGGCATCGTCAGACGGGCCCTTGGCATCGTCAGACGGCCCTTGGCACCGTCAGACGGCCCTTGGCACCGTCAGACGGCCCTTGGCACCGTCAGACGGGCCCTTGGCACCATCAGACGGGCCTTGGCACCGTCAGACGGCCCTTGGCACCGTCAGACGGCCCTTGGCACCGTCAGACGACCCTTGGCACCGTCAGACGGCCCTTGGCACCGTCAGACGGGCCTTGGCACCGTCAGACGACCCTTGGCACCGTCAGACGACCCTTAGCACCGTCAGACGACCCTTGGCACCATCAGACGACCCTTGGCACCGTCAGACGACCCTTGGCACCATCAGACGACCCTTGGCACCGTCAGACGGGCCCTTGGCATCGTCAGACGACCCTTGGCACCGTCAGACGGCCCTTGGCACCGTCAGACGGCCCTTGGTACCGTCAGACGGGCCCTTGGCACCGTCAGACGACCCTTGGCACCGTCAGACGACCCTTGGCACCGTCAGACGACCCTTGGCACCGTCAGACGGCCCTTGGCACCGTCAGGCGACCCTTGGCACCGTCAGACGATCCTTGGCACCATCAGACGACCCTTGGCACCGTCAGACGGGCCCTTGGCATCGTCAGACGACCCTTGGCACCGTCAGACGGCCCTTGGCACCATCAGACGACCCTTGGCACCGTCAGACGGGCCCTTGGCATCGTCAGACGACCCTTGGCACCGTCAGACGGGCCCTTGGCATCGTCAGACGACCCTTGGCACCATCAGACGACCCTTGGCACCGTCAGACGGGCCCTTGGCATCGTCAGACGACCCTTGGCACCATCAGACGACCCTTGGCACCGTCAGACGGGCCCTTGGCATCGTCAGACGACCCTTGGCACCGTCAGACGACCCTTGGCACCATCAGACGACCCTTGGCACCGTCAGACGGGCCCTTGGCATCGTCAGACGACCCTTGGCACCGTCAGACGGGCCCTTGGCACCGTCAGACGACCCTTGGCACCGTCAGACGACCCTTGGCACCATCAGACGACCCTTGGCACCGTCAGACGGGCCCTTGGCATCGTCAGACGACCCTTGGCACCGTCAGACGACCCTTGGCACCGTCAGACGGGCCCTTGGCACCGTCAGACGACCCTTGGCACCGTCAGACGGCCCTTGGCACCGTCAGACGGCCCTTGGCACCGTCAGCCGGGCCCTTGGCACCGTCAGACGACCCTTGGCACCGTCAGACGACCCTTGGCACCGTCAGACGACCCTTGGCACCGTCAGACGGCCCTTGGCACCGTCAGACGACCCTTGGCACCGTCAGACGACCCTTGGCACCGTCAGACGACCCTTGGCACCGTCAGACGGGCCCTTGGCATCGTCAGACGACCCTTGGCATCGTCAGACGGGCCCTTGGCACCGTCAGACGACCCTTGGCACCGTCAGACGACCCTTGGCACCATCAGACGACCCTTGGCACCGTCAGACGGCCCTTGGCACCATCAGACGGGCCTTGGCACCGTCAGACGGCCCTTGGCACCATCAGACGGGCCTTGGCACCGTCAGACGACCCTTGGCACCGTCAGACGACCCTTGGCACCGTCAGACGACCCTTGGCACCGTCAGACGACCCTTGGCACCATCAGACGGGCCTTGGCACCATCAGACGGGCCCTTGGCACCGTCAGACGGCCCTTGGCACCATCAGACGGGCCTTGGCACCGTCAGACGGCCCTTGGCACCGTCAGACGGCCCTTGGCACCATCAGACGGGCCTTGGCTCCGTCAGACGGGCCTTGGCACCGTCAGACGGCCCTTGGCACCGTCAGACGGCCCTTGGCACCATCAGACGGCCCTTGGCACCATCAGACGACCCTTGGCACCGTCAGACGACCCTTGGCACCATGGTAAAGGGGCGTTGTGAGGGGTCAGTGGTCGCTGTTTGGGGTGTAGGCGGGGCGTGAGAGGGTGGGCGGGGCGTGGCATGGGGGCGGGGCGTGTGGGCGGGGCGTGGGTGGGGTTGAAGGGGGAGGGTGGAGGTGAGTGGAGGAGAGAGAGGATCGATGGTGGAGCACCTGGCTAGTGCCGCCCTTCAGGGTGCCAGGTGCGCGGCCCCCAGTGCCACCACCCACTACCGCCACCCACTACCACCCCCCACTACCACCACTCACTACCACCACCCACTACCACCACCCACTACCACCACCCACTACCACCACCCAGTGCCACCACCCAGTGCCACCACCCACTACCACCCCCCACTACCACCACTCACTACCACCACCCACTACCATCACCCACTACCACCACCCACTACCACCACCCACTACCACCACCCACTACCATCACCCACTGCCACCACCCACTACCACCACCCACTACTACCACCACCCACTACCGCCACCCACTACCACCACCCACTACCACCACCCACTACCGCCACCCACTACCACCACCCACTACCGCCACCCACTACCACCACCCACTACCGCCACCCACTACCACCACCCACTACCGCCACCCACTACCGCCACCCACTACCGCCACCCACTACCACCACCCACTACCACCACCCACTACCACCCCCCACTACCACCACTCACTACCACCACTCACTACCACCACCCACTACCACCACCCACTACCACCACCCACTACCACCACCCAGTGCCACCACCCAGTGCCACCACCCACTACCACCCCCCACTACCACCACTCACTACCACTACCACCACCCACTACCACCACCCACTACCATCACCCACTACCACCACCCACTACCATCACCCACTACCACCACCCACTACCACCACCCACTACCACTACCCACTACCGCCACCCACTACCATCACCCACTACCACCACCCACTACCACCACCCACTACTACCACCCACTACCACCACCCACTACCACCACCCACTACCGCCACCCACTACCACCACCCACTACCGCCACCCACTACCACCACCCACTACCACCACCCACTACCGCCACCCACTACCACCACCCACTACCACCACCCACTACCACCCCCCACTACCACCACTCACTACCACCACTCACTACCACCACCCACTACCACCACCCAGTGCCACCACCCAGTGCCACCACCCACTACCACCCCCCACTACCACCACTCACTACCACTACCACCACCCACTACCACCACCCACTACCATCACCCACTACCACCACCCACTACCACCACCCACTACCATCACCCACTACCACCACCCACTACCATCACCCACTACCACCACCCACTACCACCCCCCACTACCACCACTCACTACCACTACCACCACCCACTACCACCACCCACTACCATCACCCACTACCACCACCCACTACCACCACCCACTACCACCACCCACTACCATCACCCACTACCACCACCCACTACCACCACCCACTACCATCACCCACTACCACCACCCACTACCACCCCCCACTACCACCACCCACTACCACCACCGACTACCACCACCCACTACCATCACCCACTACCACCACCCACTACCACCACCCACTACCACCACCCACTACCATCACCCACTACCACCACCCACTACCACCCCCCACTACCACCACTCACTACCACTACCACCACCCACTACCGCCACCCACTACCACCACCCACTACCGCCACCCACTACCGCCACCCACTACCGAGGGGGTAACATTGGCACTGCGTCCAGAAGCACACGCCCCATTTACAGCAACCCCGACCCGACGAGGTTGTGCACAAACCCAACACTAATTACTGTTAAAAACTGGGTGAGGCTAGCCCAAAGGGTTTCGCTTCGAACCTCGCAGATATACAGACAAACATTCTAGATCAGGAGGTATATATATATATATATATATATATATATATATATATATATATATATATATATATATATATATATATATATATATATATATATATGCAGCATATCCACAATAGTGTGGGTAAAAACATTTCATTCACTTGGATAATCGGAGATTCGAACTCGGGTCTAAATATACAAGACTGTCCTTCCAGCCAGGCCTTGGATGTTAACAATAAAAAGTCCCTAACAGGTGCCAAACAGAGAACTTAAATTTTCCCTGAAGCACTGATCAGGTCCCTGGAAATAATCCACCTCCTTCAACCATTATTTTATGAATGTTTTCCACTTTGCATAAATGTCTTCTCCAGTTCCCCTTCAGCCTCTCCACTGTGTTCAAGGGTTGGCCAGCACTCTTGTTACCGTCAAGGGCTGGTCCCTTGACGATACCAAGGGACCTCAAGACGCCACAGTATCGTCATATATAGGCTCGGTAAGGGAACACCATGTGAGGAATTAACAACAATTGTAGAGTAAGTTATGCAAAGGTAGATCTCTCTTATGCTCAGGTGAGACCATTCTACGATACCTCCACTCAGTGCTGGGTGAAGCAGTGCTACGATACCCCTATAATGTTGGGCGAAAACCATCGGCCAGTTAGATGCTGGTTTAACCACTGAGAGTAATTAGGGTGGTAGTGAGCAATTAGGGTGGTTGAGAGCAGTTGGGGTGGTAGAAAGCAATTAGGGTTGTTGAGAGTAATTAGGGCGTTCCATGCCAGTGTGACCTGACCTGACGACTCCATCGGGTGATCCAGTCATAGTTACCTTCAAGCCGATTCAACCATTAACAGATGATCTCCTCATCAAACTATGTACGGCAATTATCCCTCCACCAAATTATGAATGGGAGAGTGAAGAGGAGGGGGTATGAGGGATGGGAGGGGGCAGGAGGGGAGGGAGCAGGGATTGGGGATTGGGAGAATGAACAAGGACAAGAAGATTGGGGACAGTAAAGAACAGTAGGGAGGCATAAGAACCAGGAAGATCAGGGAGTAAGGAACCAGAGAGGGAGAGAAAGGAGAAGATGTAGAAACCAGTAATAAAGGAAGGCATGGGGAAGAGGAGGGGTGTAAGACCTAGAAGGGGGAGAGGGGGAGGGAGAGAAGGACCCCAGGAAAAGGGGGGGGGAGAGAAGGACCCCAGGAGAAGGGGGGGAGGGAGAAGGACCCCAGGAGAGGGGGGGAGGGAGAAGGACCCCAGGAGAAGGGGGGGTGAGAGAAGGACCCCAGGAGAAGGGGGAGAGGGGGAGGGAGAGAAGGACCCCAGGAGAAGGGGGGAGGGGGAGGGAGAAGGACCCCAGGAAAAGGGGGGGGGAGTAAACAGGGACGGTTAATAAACAAGGAGATCCGTTGAGAGCCAATAAACATATAATAGAGCATTATAACCTCACTATGCACAAACAGTTTAGCACCGCTGGTAATGCTGTCAACGCTTCCAACACTTTACATATGTATGTGAAAATATATGATTCTCAGCTAATCACTTTTGCAATAATGGGTTTCTCTTTGTCAGGCTCAAGCTAGACACAATGATAATAATAATAATAATAATAATAATAATAATAATAATAATAATAATAATAATAATAATAATAATAATAATATATCTATGGAACAATACATACATCTGCAGATGCCAAAAACAAGTCTAGAGATAACAAATATAAGTCTGAGACGCCAAACACAAGTCTGGAGACGCCTTAAGTAAGTCTGGAGACGCCAAATAGAGAGAGAAAGAGCAGGAATAAGTTTACATCGCCTTATATAAGTCTTGGACAATCATCCACACACACACAAGCTATTAAGGAAGACAAAACTTCGCCATAAGTGTGTCGACCCTGATTGACCCCAGTCACCTCAACTCTCTCTCTCTCTCTCTCTCTCTCTCTCTCTCTCTCTCTCTCTCTCTCTCTCTCTCTCTCTCTCTGAGTTTTCCAGTCTCTCACTCTCTCTGTCTCTCCCTCCCTCCCTCTCTTCTTCCCCCGAATCTGTTACCTGCTCCAGCACTCGGGGCCTTAACAGTAACCTACCTGCCTTCAGCCTCGTTCTGACAGTTCCTGCGACGGCGCTGGAACCATATTGGCGTTTGCCTTTCCATTGGAGACTTTCGGCGCCGTGGAGTCACCTGCTGCATGGGTAACAGCTTCTCCCCCGTATCAACCTACCCAGGCTTTGCGCCCTGGAGAGGTCACTACAGACCGACAACCAGAACGCAACTCCATAGTCTCCTGAGACTGATGGATGGCTGCTACTACCGCCACCAACCAAGGAGCAGGACAAGGCATTAACCATAAACACTGTTACGGTGTCGACATCTTGAGCGTCAATCAATGGTTATTCAACTTTGATCACCTTAGCTTGGGCTCTATCCCTACCACCGGTTAATGTTTATATGACGTTCCTCTGCTTCCAACGCATGAATACATAAATCTAATACATGCATACACACTTGTGCATATAAAAATATATATATATATATATATATATATATATATATATATATATATATATATATATATATATATATATATATATATATATATATATTATATAAATCCCCACAGACAAAAATCAGAAGATACAACTGACAATTTACTATAAAACCAAAAAAACGGCCAGCCTACTCATGAGAAACTCTCCAGACACAAAGCAGAACGTTTTAAAAGAGACCAACGTCGTCTATGCCTTCAAATGCCCTCTTGGGGATTGTAAGCCTCAAAAAACTCAGTATATAGGCAAGACAACAACATCTCTTTCCAGGCGTTTAACGATGCATAAGCAACAGGGCTCCATTAAGGAACATATAGTCTCTTCCCACAACCAAACCATCACCAGAGAAATCTTAGCAAACAACACAGAAATCATCGATAGATACAGCGATAGCAGGCGGCTCGACGTCTGCGAGGCACTACACATCAAGAAGTCAACACAAGCAATCAACAGCCAATTAATGCACAACTATATTCTACCCACTTCAAGACTCCGCTCCAATATAGAAGCATCAAGAAATATGGACCAATAGGCTTTCTACAATTACTTCCATTCAATACCCATTGTTTCGTGTTCTGTCTTGTGTTTGAATTTAATACCCATTCAATACCCATTGTTGAAAGTTTGTTTTCACCTCATCCACCTCACCCAAATGTAGATATAAAATCGAAGATGTGTAAGCTCTATTCAGTTTCAGTTGTGTGTTTGTAAACTAAAGTCTTTGAAAATGTAATAAGTTTTACGAAACGCGCTCAAGTGTCGCGTCAGACTAGAAATAAAAATGAATTTTGGAGAATTGATCTTTGAATTACCATCAACACTGAAAAGAAACGTAAGAAAGATCGAGAAAATTTGTGTTAGAATTATTAATGTTACTTTTTCGGTCATATTTAATAATATATATATATATATATATATATATATATATATATATATATATATATATATATATATATATATATAATCACCAGTTACAAGAGACAGCAGACTCACCAAAGACCGACATGGTAGTGCGTGACACAACAGGCTGGTCGCCCATAACAGAACTACTGATCTTCCCGCATCGCCACCAGCTAGACATAATCATATATACCAATAAGATATATAATAATACTAACAAATTAATAATTTTTGTGTTAAATAATAATTATAAAAATGTATTACGTTTAATAATATTATTTAATAATAAAAATACTAATAATAATAATATTATTATTATTATTTAATAATAAAAATACTACTAATAATATTATTATTATTATTTAATAATAAAAAAGTGATTTTCTCTAATAAAGTGTAATAATAATTTACATACCAACCGTATTAATATTAAACTGTGTTCTATAACAGAACATAAGAGTCTCCTACACTCACTCCACCTCTAACTTAGCACTAACAGCTAACTTAACCCTCCCTCCCCCTTTCCTCTAAGTCCCCCCTCCTCCCCCCCAGCAGTACACCTGGCGGGAGACACACAGGTACCCTCACCTGGCGGGAGACACACAGGTACCCTCACCTGGCGGGAGACACACAGGTACCCTCACCTGGCTACACCCAACACGTAAACTCTGGGATTTAATACCCACTTGGGTGGGGGAGGGGCGCTGTATGGCTGGCAAGAGTCATGGATTGCGGGTAGGTGGCGCCACGTGCGGCGATGAGAGGCGGCGCACGTGCGGGCCTCGCGTGCGCCCATAAACAATAACAACAAAGCAACCTGCCATATGGCAAGCCGGCAGCGCAACATGCAACCAGGGTGCAAATGTGTTGCTCGGCACTGATTACCGTAATGGGTCAGGGGGGGTGAGAGCTTGCAATCTTGTGCTTGTGGGCAGGTCTCTGGCATGGGGATTTGTCGAAGTTTTTTTAGTTCGAGTTTACATTGATTAAAATAAATGGCAAACGCTGGTTTGTAAAGAGAGCTGTTGATGGATCTTATAAGCAATGTCACTGTAAAGTTACAAGCATTCGTTAGACTCTATGCTGGATAGGGTTATCTTGAAGTTATCTTGAGATGATTTCGGGGCTTTAGTGTCCCCGCGGCCCAGTCCTCGACCAGGCCTCCACCCCCAGGAAGCAGCCCGTGACAGCTGACTAACACCCAGGTACCTATTTTACTGCTATGTAACAGGGGCATAGGGTGAAAGAAACTGCCCATTGTTTCTCGCCGGCGCCCGGGATCGAACCCGGGACCACAGGATCACAAGTCCAGTGTGCTGTCCGCTCGGCCGACCGGCTCCCAAGGGTGGTTGGACCCATATATTGCCTAGCATGGGTAAATTAGGTCTTAAGCGGATACCTTTGCCCGTAGGTTCTAATATGCAGCCACGAGTATTGAGAAGCAAAGACCACACACTTGTTTTTCTTAAATGTTCTTGTAGGAATGGGCCCCTGTGTGGCTAAGACCTGTCACAGGCACGTTGAGTGACCTTTGGGGTTCCTTGTCTAGCTGTCAAGTGTAATAGTGCAGAGAGTGCCAGAACTCACCTCAGCCTGCACTCACAAGATCCACAAGTGCCGATCTTACCCCGAGTACCTGGGTACGTATACCAGACGAAGATACCAGGTGATGACTAGTCAGCTCTGTGTACCTAGTACCAGGAAAACCATAGATACTAAACTAACAAAATGAATAGTTAAGACACAGTTCCTATCCTCCTACCCCTGTCCTCCCATCCCTTCCATGTGATATATACGCATCAAGGCTCGCCGCTTTCTCCTAATATTAGGAGAAAGGCTTGCCACTTTCTCTTTTCATTGGCAATAGATGACTGGCCAACGGGGATTCCATATATACAGCATTCACTACGATCCCAAAATAACAATGTGCATTTATCAACAGCAAAACAATGCCCATTGTTTAGAAGAACATAAGAATGAAGGTAACTGCAGAAGGCCTATTGGCCCATACGAGGCAGTTCCTATTGATATATACAAGTTACAGTGTCAATTTAACACACAAAACACCATTATACATATGCAGGCGATGAGTCACAATAACGTGGGTGAAGTATGTTGACCAGACCACACACTAGAAATTGAAGGGACGACGACGTTTCGGTCCGTCCTGGACCATTCTCAAGTCGATTCGACTTGAGAATGGTCCAGGACGGACCGAAACGTCGTCGTCCCTTCACTTTCTAGTGTGTGGTCTGGTCAACACCATTATACATGATATTTAAAATGTGTAATTCCAAGCCGCGCGAGGATTTAGGTGCCACCGTTGTTGTTGTTCTTTAAGATTCGCTACCTGGAACCAAAAGTTCCAAGTAGCACGGGCTATGGTGAGCCCGTATTTTTAGAAGGCGCCAACACGTGCGGACGTCCCCCACCACCAGCAGGATTACCCAAACGACCAGAAAAAAGAAAGATAAATGCTAGTTTGATAGGATCGATAACCGAGCATCTCCGTAGCGCTAATGGTTATATATGTGAGGGGGATATATTGACTACTACCACCTGTGCTGTCCACACCCCCACCTACACCCCCACCACCTGCACGAACCTACAGCTGCACCCACTTGCACACTACCTCGTGGGTCCTCGTCTAGATGCCACAGACAGAGGGTAAAGGGGCCAGAAGGACGTGTTACTAATACTTGGGAAGATGGTGGGGTTCGAACCCTGGGTGACGGTGTAGCGGGGTGGACGCCAGGTGACACAAGATAATCATAATTGGCGCCGTATGGTTGGTTACACACACGAGGGGAGCGGGGGGGGGGGAGGTAGGAGGGAGAGGGGGAGAGGTAGAAGGGAGAGAGAGACGTATGAAGAGAGGTGAGAGGGATGTAGGAAAGTGAGAGGCATGAGGGAAAGAGAGAGGTGTGAGGGGGAAAGAGATACGAAGGTAAGTGAGAAGTATGAAGGGAGGGGATGAGAGAGATAGGAGAGAAGGTGAGAGATGTCAGGTTACCTAACATATACGGAGGTAAACGGTATGCAGGGAGAGAGACAGGCAAACAGGAAGTAGAGACGATAACAACGCGAAAGGAATAGGAGAGACGAGGATAAGATTTAGGAAAGACTTGGGTAAATACTGGTTCAGTAACAGGGTTGTTGATTTGTGGAACCAATTGCCGCATAACGTGGTGGATGTGGGGTCCCTCGATTGTTTCAAGCGCCGGTTGGACAAGTATATGAGTGGGATTGGGTGGTTATAGATAGGAGCTGCCTCGTATGGGCCAATAGGCCTTCTACAGTTACCTTTGTTCTTATGTTCTTATGATAACGAGAGAGGTGACACAGCAGGAATAATGTCAACAGGCCGCATGAACACACACAGAATTAGGGGGGGGGTGAGAGAAAAAGAAATAAGAGGAAGGGACAGATCACATAATTATTTCTTCCTTCCCTACCTTCTCTCCCCCCCCCCCCACTTACCTTACCTGCCCCCCCCCCCACTTACCTTACCTGCCCCCCCCCCCAAACATTCTCCTCCAGCACAGGTGGATTATAAATTTCAGGATTTGTTGCATAGAAAGCAGGTTCATGCTGTGTTATCGACCGCCTGTGATGCCTTGCACCCTGGTGATGCCTAATCCTGGGTGGGTACGTGGGTTCTGAGTTCCAGGCACTGCTGCCACTCAGAGCCAGGCACTGCTGCCACTCAGAGCCAGGCACTGCTGCCACTCAGAGCCAGGCACTGCTGCCACTCAGAGCCAGGCACTGCTGCCACTCAGAGCCAGGCACTGCTGCCACTCAGAGCCAGGCACTGCTGCCACTCAGAGCCAGGCACTGCTGCCACTCAGAGCCAGGCACTGCTGCCACTCAGAGCCAGGCACTGCTGCCACTCAGAGCCAGGCACTGCTGCCACTCAGAGCCAGGCACTGCTGCCACTCAGAGCCAGGCACTGCTGCCACTCAGAGCCAGGCACTGCTGCCACTCAGAGCCAGGCACTGCTGCCACTCAGAGCCAGGCACTGCTGCCACTCAGAGCCAGGCACTGCTGCCACTCAGAGCCAGGCACTGCTGCCACTCAGAGCCAGGCACTGCTGCCACTCAGAGCCAGGCACTGCTGCCACTCACAACACCCAGAGTTCCAGAATTTTGTATCGATCAGTTAGTTCCAGGTTCAAATAGCCATGGGTCAGAAAATACACACATATATACTCAGGAAACCAGGATTATATATATATATATATATATATATATATATATATATATATATATATATATATATATATATATATATATATATATATATATAGTGTGTGTGTGTGTGTGTGTGTGTGTGTGTATGTGTGTGTGTGTGTGTGTGTGTGTGTGTGTGTGTGTGTATGTGTGTGTGTGTGTATGTGTGTGTATGTGTGTGTGTGTGTGTGTATGTGTGTGTGTGTGTGTGTGTGTGTGTGTGTGTGTGTGTGTGTGTGTGTGTGTGTGTATGTGTGTGTGTGTGTGTGTGTGTGTGTGTGTGTGTGTGTGTGTGTGTGTGTGTGTATGTGTGTGTGTGTGTGTGTGTGTGTGTGTGTGTGTATGTGTGTGTGTGTGTGTGTATGTGTGTGTATGTGTGTGTGTGTGTGTATGTGTGTGTGTGTGTGTGTGTGTGTGTGTGTGTGTGTGTGTATGTGTGTGTGTGTGTGTGTGTGTGTGTGTGTGTGTGTGTGTGTGTGTGTGTGTGTATGTATGTGTGTGTGTGTGTGTGTGTGTGTGTGTGTGTGTGTGTGTGTGTGTGTGTGTATGTATGTGTGTGTGTGTGTGTGTGTGTGTGTGTGTGTGTGTGTGTGTGTGTATGTGTGTGTGTGTGTGTGTGTGTGTATGTGTGTGTGTGTGTGTGTGTGTGTGTGTGTGTGTGTGTGTGTGTGTGTGTGTGTGTGTGTGTGTGTGTGTGTGTGTGTGTGGCACCTCCCCAGACCAGTATGCGTAGCTGCAGAAGCAAGAACAACAACAAAAACTGCAAAAGACAAAAATACTTTAAAAGAAAACAGTAAAAAATACAACATTCAAATAAATCGGGCAAAATGCAGTAGGGCCAACTACAGCAATCGAGAAATACAGAAGGCAGAAAAATGGATTGAAAATAGGAAACAGTTCAGGGAAAACCTTGACTTCTGGAGGCTGTGGTGGGGAGATTTCCAGCATTGTATACCTGAAGGTCACCAATTTGGCTGCAGGAAATAACAAACATGATTGTATGGTGAACTTTGAGGCTACTGGTGAACCCTCGTGCTCCACGATGGGGGGCTGCATAGTCTAGAACTGGTCTCACGTAGGTGGTGTGTGTGTGTACAGTGATTTAAATGCCTCTTTATTCAGATTCCTGAATGATGTTCTGACAAATATCAGAACAGATTTTAGGAATAGAAACAAGGAGGCATTTATGATAGTGTGTAATGTGCATCTGTGTAAATAAGTGTTGTTTAAGATTCGCTACTTAGAACAAAAAGTTCCAAGTAGCACGGGCTATGGTGAGCCCGTATATCTGTAAATACATATAGTGAGCCCCCCCCCCCACACCCCCTCTTGACACCACCCCCACTCCCCCTCCCCACAACACTCGCATTTGACAGCAATATAATATCACCTATATATATATATATATATATATATATATATATATATATATATATATATATATATATATATATATATATATATATATATATATATATATATTAGTATATTTTGGTAGCAGTCTTTCCTGTAGACATATTTTATTAAATATGACCGAAAAAGTAAGATTAATAATTCTAACACGAATTTTCTCAATCTTTCGTACATTATGCTTCACTGTTGGAGGTAAATCAAAAATCACTTCTCCAAAATTCATTTTTATTTCTAGTCTGACGCGACACGGGCGCGTTTCGTAAAACTTATTACATTTTCAAAGACTTCACAAATACACAACTGATTAGAACTTGCGTTTCCCTGATTTTATATCTACATTTGAGTGAGGTGGGAAGGGTGATGTGGCATTACATTTGAGTAAGGTGGGAAGGATGATGTGGCATTAGAGGATATTAATAGGGTATTAAAAGTATCAACACAAGACAGAACACGAAACAATGGATATTGAATAGAAGTGTTTGTAGAAAGCCTATTGGTCCATATTTCTTGATGCTTCTATATTGGAGCGGAGTCTTGAGGTGGGTAGAATATTGTTGTGCAATAATTGGCTGTTGATTGCTGGTGTTGACTTCTTGATGTGTAGTGCCTCGCAAACGTCGAGCCGCCTGCTATCGCTGTATCTATCGATGATTTCTGTGTTGTTTACTAGGATTTCTCTGGCGATGGTTTGGTTATGGGAAGAGATTATATGTTCCTTAATGGAGCCCTGTTGTTTATGCATCGTTAAACGCCTAGAAAGAGATGTTGTTGTCTTGCCTATATACTGGGTTTTTTGGAGCTTACAGTCCCCAAGTGGGCATTTGAAGGCATAGACGACGTTAGTCTCTTTTAAAGCGTTCTGTTTCGTGTCTGGAGAGTTTCTCATGAGTAGGCTGGCCGTTTTTCTGGTTTTATAGTAAATCGTCAGTTGTATCCTCTGATTTTTGTCTGTAGGGATAACGTTTCTATTAACAATATCTTTCAGGACCCTTTCCTCTGTTTTATGAGCTGTGGAAAAGAAGTTCCTGTAAAATAGTCTAATAGGGGGTATAGGTGTTGTGTTAGTTGTCTCTTCGGAGGTTAACCTCCGAAGAGACAACTAACACAACACCTATACCCCCTATTAGACTATTTTACAGGAACTTCTTTTCCACAGCTCATAAAACAGAGGAAAGGGTCCTGAAAGATATTGTTAATAGAAACGTTATCCCTACAGACAAAAATCAGAGGATACAACTGACGATTTACTATAAAACCAGAAAAACGGCCAGCCTACTCATGAGAAACTCTCCAGACACGAAACAGAACGCTTTAAAAGAGACTAACGTCGTCTATGCCTTCAAATGCCCACTTGGGGACTGTAAGCTCCAAAAAACCCAGTATATAGGCAAGACAACAACATCTCTTTCTAGGCGTTTAACGATGCATAAACAACAGGGCTCCATTAAGGAACATATAATCTCTTCCCATAACCAAACCATCGCCAGAGAAATCCTAGTAAACAACACAGAAATCATCGATAGATACAGCGATAGCAGGCGGCTCGACGTTTGCGAGGCACTACACATCAAGAAGTCAACACCAGCAATCAACAGCCAATTATTGCACAACTATATTCTACCCACCTCAAGACTCCGCTCCAATATAGAAGCATCAAGAAATATGGACCAATAGGCTTTCTACAAACACTTCTATTCAATATCCATTGTTTCGTGTTCTGTCTTGTGTTGATACTTTTAATACCCTATTAATATCCTCTAATGCCACATCATCCTTCCCACCTTACTCAAATGTAATACCACATCACCCTTCCCACCTCACTCAAATGTAGATATAAAATCAGGGAAACGCAAGTTCTAATCAGTTGTGTATTTGTGAAGTCTTTGAAAATGTAATAAGTTTTACGAAACGCGCCCGTGTCGCGTCAGACTAGAAATAAAAATGAATTTTGGAGAAGTGATTTTTGATTTACCTCCAACAGTGAAGCATAATGTACGAAAGATTGAGAAAATTCGTGTTAGAATTATTAATCTTACTTTTTCGGTCATATTTAATAAAATATATATATATATATATATATATATATATATATATATATATATATATATATATATGTATATATATTCCCGTCTCCAAAATATTTTTCCAATATTTTTTGAAGGGAACATTTTTTTTCGCTGATGGGTGAGTGAAGTATCGGTGTTAAGGACATCGACCCCACTGTTTCCAAAATGACTACATCGCTGCATCTTTCAGCCAGTGACCATCCGAGTTTAACATCACAAATTTCCATTTCATGTTTTGGACAGGCAAAGCTGGAAATGTTTGGCCCGGGTTCCATGCCTTCTACATATTTCAGAATGGGTATGTATGACCCTGCTAAGCCACATGGGATCGTAAAGGTCACTATCCTTGTTAACGGTAAGGGCAAGGAGAGCCTTGATGCGCTCTATGGGTGGGTCGTTGTGTCATTTGTCCTCCTGCATATTTGATCTTGCAGGATTGGGTTCGCTAAGTGGTAACCGCCGGCCCTAAATTGGGGTATGGCGTGGGTATATACCCCCCCCTGGTATACCCACGGTAT
>NC_091151.1:48342323-48439823 GCF_040958095.1 Procambarus clarkii | reverse complement strand
CGATCTCCAGGGGAGGCGGAAACAAATGGGCAGTTTCTTTCACCCTGATGCCTCTGTTCACCTAGCAGTAAATAGGTACCTGGGAGTTAGACAGCTGCTACGGGCTGCTTCCTTGGGATGTATATATGTGTGTGCGTTAGAAGGAAATATATGACGTAGACATAATAGATGAAAAATAAATTGGTCAGAAAGGCGGCGTCCCAGAGCTAATAGCTCGATTCTGCAGATATAAATAGTAAATACAAACAAACATAGACTATCTTCTGAAGCCCACATCAAACGGATTGCAAGAGTAGCCAGCATAAAAACTTCCTCTGTCTCTTTGAATGCAGAGTCATTCAGGACTTTTGTAAACCACATACGTCAGACCAATTCTGGAATATGCAGCGCCAACGAGGTGCCCTTTTCCAATTAAACACAAATCAAACATGGAAAAAGTTCACTGGCATATGAAACCAGCCTCAAAACTGAAAGGTATGAGTTATGAGGATAAACTAAAGGAATTACACGTCACTGGACTATATTAGGTTTAGAAGAGACATGATCGCTACATACAACATTTTCAGGAGAATGACAAGATTATTGACAGAATGACAGAAATTATTCAGAGAAATGTGAGAAAATACCAAATTAGTGTACGAGCAGCGGAATAAGCAAACGAGAAGCAGAAATAAGGAATAAGTAGTGTACTAGCACACGGATAGTTAACAGGTGGAACTAGCTCATGTATAGTTAACCGGTGGAACTAGCTTATGTATAGTTAACCGGAGGAACTAGCTTATGTATAGTTAACCGGTGGAACTAACTTATGTATAGTTAACCGGAGGAACTAGTTTATGTATAGTTAACCGGAGGAACTAGCTTATGTATAGTTAACCGGAGGAACTAGCTTATGTATAGTTAACCGGAGGAACTAGCTTATGTATAGTTAACCGGTGGAACTAGCTTATGTATAGTTAACCGGTGGAACTAGCTTATGTATAGTTAACCGGAGGAACTAGCTTATGTATAGTTAACCGGAGGAACTAGCATACGAGTAGTGAACTGGTCAAATTAGCTGTAGGTGGAAGTGGCCGACTAATCCACATCTTAATAAGAACAGTTATAACAAACTCAACTCGCGTTAACAGCAGAAGTTATACCAGAAAATCCCCCCAAAGAGGCGGACCCAAGAGCTAATCCTCTCGCCCCGCAAGTACATATAGGCAAGAACTAGTACACAGACGAAGAGAGAAATGCATATTCAATTTCCGGCACAAAATTGTTATAAATCATGACAAGATTGCCAGAAATGACACCATTATGACAGCTGGGCGCGCGGCCAAATATCGTATGACAAGGGGTTACGCGTATATACATACACACGCAATCATACACGCGGGAATACATTAATACAAGAAACATACCTAGCTATCCACGTAATTATGTGTTCACTAGACGGACCAGCAAACATCACCAAGAACAGTGTGTGTATATTATGCATAATACATATCAACATGAATAGTTTGTATATATATACACCGATTTACATAATGCACAACAACACGGTATATGTACTACCCTAGTTGTGCTTGCGGGGGTTGAGCTTTGGCTCTTTGGTCCCGCCTCTCAACTGTCAATCAACTGGTGTACAGATTCCTGAGCCTACTGGGCTCTATCATATCAACATTTGAAACTGTGTATGGAGTCAGCCTCCACCACATCATTTCCTAATACATTCCACCTGTTAACTACTCTGACACTGAAAAAGTTCTTTTTAACGTTCCTGTGGCTCATTTAGGTACTCAGTCACCACCTGTGTCCCCTTGTTTGTGTTCCACCCGTGCTAAATAGTTTGGCTTTGTCTACCCCTGCTAATTCCTCTGAGAATTTTGTACGTTGTAATCATGGCTCCTCTAGCTCCTCTTTCTTCGAGTGATGACATGTTTATCAATAATCCTGTGACACCAACAAATAATAAACACTTGGTCTAAGGTACAATCAAGTAATAATAGTAATAATAGTATTGGCAGCACCAACAAAAGCCAACAACAGCCCATCATGATGAACTAACACAGTAGCACCAATCCTACATAAATTCCCTCACCATACAAGAAGCAAGAAATAATTAAATCGTTAAGATCCACAACGACGTGATTCATGTTGACACATTAACGAGGGAACAGCCAGCTGCCCTGCTTGACGGGTCGCGCTCCTATAATAAAGGAACATTAGACGACGTGCTAAGTACCCTGCAATTAAGAGCGAAAATCACCTAATTTAATACACACACATGTGCATGGAATACGGACTAAAATGTTGCAAACTGACCAGAGGAGAAAACTCCACTATGGCTAAGCAACCCGTCCTCAGACCAAGTCCATTCCATCCAGCGGTCGGCCCCAAAGACGCATTAATCAATTTTAACACCCTGTTCATTCACAATAGGATTTTTTTAATATAAATTAATATTGTTATTTATTAGCATATTGTATATATTTAGTCATTCGTTTGGTTAGGTTCGGTGTTTAAGTTCTGTTGGCGATTATTTGTATTTGTAGTACGTGGTTGAAGCATTTACAGCAGTCTGTCCTTCAAACAAAGATCCAAAAGTGATTCCATGCACCCACCAAACCCCCTGTTTATGAATGAAAAGCGGTTTACACACGACTCACAACTGCTGACGTTCGAACATATCCGGAACAAGTGCTTCACTGACGAATTTTGTTCGAATCACAACGCTCCAAATGCTTCACCCACGGACTACAAATACAAATAATCGCCAACAGAACCTAAACTAACCTAACCTATGCCTATATATACACAATATGCCAATATATTATAATATTAATTTATACTTGAGAAAATTCCCGTTTTGAATGAACAAAATGTTAAAATTTATGAATGCGTCTGTGGGGTTGACCGCTGAATGTAATGGACTTGAGTCGAGGACGGGTTGGAGAACGGGCTGATTGATGACGTTATCTTGAGGTTATCTTGAGATGATTTCGGGGCTTTAGTGTCCCCGCGGCCCGGTCCTCGATCAGGCCTCCACCCCCAGGAAGCAGCCCATGACAGCTGACTAACTCCCAGGTACCTATTTACTGCTAGGTAACAGGGGCATTCAGGGTGAAAGAAACTTTGCCCATTTGTTTCTGCCTCGTGCGGGAATCGAACCCGCGCCACAGAATTGCGAGTCCTGCGCGCTATCCACCAGGCTACGAGGCCCCTGAGGCCCACCAGGCTACGAGGACGTTCGAACATTTCTCGAACAGTGCTTCACTCACGACCTCTGTTCGAATCGCAACTCTATAAATCCTTCAACCACGTACAGAGAACCTAAACACCTAACCTAATTTACACCTAACTTTACATAGAAATATAATATATAATAAATTTAACTCATATATGAGAAAAACTATTTTAATACACAGCATGTTAGAACTGATGAAGGCGTCTGGGAAGGGTGGCTGCCGCTTTAACCAGCCTGGCCTGAGTACGAGGTTGATAAAGCTACAACAAATATATACACTCGCCAACAGAAGCTAAACACATAACCTAACCTCGACCTATCTATTCACACAATTCCTGTATGTCATCAAATCACTCTATATATAAGAAAATACCGAGTTTAAATACACAGTATTTTAAAACAATTGAATACGTGTTTGGAGTTGTTTGCACCTTAAACTGACATGACTGGAGGATTGTTTGATTATATATATATATATATATATATATATATATATATATATATATATATATATATATATATATACCCAATACATTAAAACCTATTAAAACACTAAAATAAAGTTATTTTACAAAACAAAGACTTGCACTTAAAACACTCGACTCGTGTTTTAAATATCTGAAAAAACACGTGTTTACATGCACATTCCAGCACGAAGTTCGGACCAATAACCTGTACTGGGTAAGTAGGGAAGGAAATACAAGGACTTGTACACACACACACGTGTTTATCCTCCCCACTACGGCATTACGAGATCAGGACACGGTCATACCGAATGTATAATACAACAGTGAATGTGCAAGAGCAACTGTATAATACATCACAGTCTGGTTGCTCCAGCGTCCTCGGGATCATATGAGTATAAATTAATAATCACGAATCACTGAGAAAATGTAGCGCATGTTTGTGTAGATTGATCTTTATTTTTTTTTAACTTTCACTTCTAGAAATTGTCCACCAATTAAGCAATCACATTTATTATTATTACACTTCACTCCCTATTACTTATCTTGAGGCATAGCATTCCTTCCCTACTACACTCCAGGCATAGCATTCCTCCACCACTACACTCCAGGCATAGCATTCCTCCACCACTACACTCCAGGCATAGCATTCCTCCACCACTACACTCCAGGCATAGCATTCCTTCTCCACTACACTCCAGGCATAGCATTCCTCCACCACTACACTCCAGGCATAGCATTCCTTCTCCACTACACTCCAGGCATAGCATTCCTCCACCACTACACTCCAGGCATAGCATTCCTTCACTACACTCCAGGCATAGCATTCCTCCACCACTACACTCCAGGCATAACATTCCTTCACCACTACAATCCAGGCATAGCATTCCTCCACCACTACACTCCAGGCATAGCATTCCTCCACCACTACACTCCAGGCATAGCATTCCTCCACCACTACACTCCAGGCAGAACATTCCTTCACCACTACACTCCAGGCATAGCATTCCTCCACCACTACACTCCAGGCATAGCATTCCTCCACCACTACACTCCAGGCAGAGCATTCCTGCTCCACTACACTCCAGGCATAGCATTCCTCCACCACTACACTCCAGGCAGAGCATTCCTCCACCACTACACTCCAGGCATAGCATTCCTTCACCACTACACTCCAGGCATAGCATTCCTCCACCACTACACTCCAGGCAGAGCATTCCTTCTCCACTACACTCCAGGCATAGCATTCCTCCACCACTACACATCAGACATAGCATTCCTTCCCTACTACACTCCAGGCATAGCATTCCTCCACCACTACACTCCAGACATAGCATTCCTTCCCTACTACACTCCAGGCATAGCATTCCTCCACCACTACACTCCAGGCAGAGCATTCCTTCTCCACTACACTCCAGGCATAGCATTCCTCCACCACTACACATCAGACATAGCATTCCTTCCCTACTACACTCCAGGCATAGCATTCCTCCACCACTACACTCCAGACATAGCATTCCTTCCCTACTACACTCCAGGCATAGCATTCCTCCACCACTACACTCCAGGCATAGCATTCCTCCACCACTACACTCCAGGCATAGCATTCCTCCACCACTACACTCCAGGCATAGCATTCCTCCACCACTACACTCCAGGCATAGCATTCCTTCACCACTACACTCCAGGCATAGCATTCCTTCCCTACTACACTCCAGGCATAGCATTCCTCCACCACTACACTCCAGGCATAGCATTCCTTCACCACTACACTCCAGGCATAGCATTCCTTCCCTACTACACTCCAGGCATAGCATTCCTCCACCACTACACTCCAGGCATAGCATTCCTTCACCACTACACTCCAGGCATAGCATTCCTTCCCTACTACACTCCAGGCATAGCATTCCTCCACCACTACACTCCAGGCATAGCATTCCTTCACCACTACACTCCAGGCATAGCATTCCTTCTCCACTACACTCCAGGCATAGCATTCCTCCACCACTACACTCCAGGCATAGCATTCCTTCACCACTACACTCCAGGCATAGCATTCCTCCACCACTACACTCCAGGCATAGCATTCCTTCACCACTACACTCCAGGCATAGCATTCCTCCACCACTACTCTCTCCACTATTCCAAGACTCTTTAATTCCATGTTTGTACTTTATGAGAGATAATCTATATTCTGGTGCTGTATATGCTGGAAATAATCTGACATATGTGGTATGTAGTGTCATGAACTCTCCTTGTCCAGGTTTACGGCGTCAGCCAGTATGTTGACCAACTTTGCATACGCTGCTGATATTATCGGGTCAAGGTATGTTTCTGGCGATAAATTAGGCGTAATGCCAGCTTCACTGGCTTTTACACAACTTCCTGAGTATAAACACAGTGTTGAAGCTTTGTTCATTCAATATGAACAAATGTAACAATATTTGTTCATTCTAGGTGTTCAACTAGTCTCCTGATTAATGAACATGACATACATAACATTGTACAAGCCAGTAGTTTAATGCCTTATGTCTATTGAGGGCATTCACCTTTCTTATATGTAGACAAGTAGTTTTCTAGCTGTCTGGTACTTTCCCTTCTCCGGTGAACAATTCTATACTAATAAAACAGGTTAGCTCAGAGATTTAGCTGCATTATTTAATATCCATGTGGAGATGTGTTTGGTCTTATGGCATTTAACACAGACCATCAAGCTGTTCCTTCACCTCATCTGCTGTATATTCAATGTTTCTTGTGGAAGTGCTCAGGTTCTAGGTTCAATCATTCCTGGAAGATTTTTATTTAGTACCTCACATACTTCCTTGTCGTTTTCTGTTTGGCCTCTCTGAGCTTGTCTAATTGTTGTACCATTCACTGACATTTTCCCTGTGATTCTGTGTTGTAGTTTTGGTCGTTCTTTAGTTCTAGAGGCTACATCATTCTCAGATGGCTTCTCTGCTATTCTTTTGATTCTTATATATTCGTCCCAGCGTCGCGTCCCAGGCCTCCTGGTCGTCGACCAGGAGGCCTGGTCGACGACCGGGCCGCGGGGACACTAAGCCCCGGAAGCACCTCAAGGTAAGGTAGTCCCTACTTCAGTTGCAGCTGTGTGCGTATGTGAGGCGTTCGTGTGTGTGGTGTGTGTAGAATGTGCGTCTGTAGCGTGTCTGTAGCGTGTGTGTGTGTGCACATGTGGCGTGTGTGTGTGTGTGCACATGTGGCATGTGTACGCCTTTGTACACTTGTGAGAATTTACAAAATCTCTCTCTTTCTTTTTCTATAAAATTAGCACGCACGATGTTTTTTCTTGTGCTCTTCCAGCCAAATATATTCCTTCATTTGCAACTGACCAGGAATACCAGGTGAACCTTATGTTTACTACTCCGGCGGGACGTGTGTAAACACACTCTAACAAATGAAGACTACTGCAACACGCACACACACACACACACACTCACACACACACACACACACTCACACACACACACACACACACACACACACACACACACACACACACACACACACACACACACACACACACACAAACGTAGCTATAGAATACCAAATATATGCGACCTGACTTAAGAGCTGAAACCTGACTTAAGAGGAAAACTAGAGGAATTAAACTCCTGATCACTGGACGATACAAGAGGCAAGAGGGGACATGATTACCAGATATAAAATTATCAACCAAATAGACACATCAGACAAGGCCAGATTATTGAGCTTGGATTATTCACAAAAAAGGTGACACAGGCGGAAACTATGTACCCAATTTTAAATGACAGTAGGCTTGTTCAGTATGAGGACAATAACCAAAGTTAATGCTGAACCTCAAGCCCAGCGAACACAATTAGTTGAGCACAATTGTAGCAGCAGCTAATGGCATTGTTAACAGGAAGCAGGTAATAAGATTTCAGATAGATGCATTCAGTGTTGAATTCAGTCGGTCTAATAGAAGGCTGGTTGATCTTAACCATCATCTTTAGTGGAATAGCTTCTAACAACCTAGCTTAGCTTCTAACAACCTAGCTTAGCTTCTAACAAGCCAGCTTAGCTTCTAACAACCCAGCTTAGCTTCTAACAACCTAGCTTAGCTTCTAACAACCTAGCTTAGCTTCTAACAAGCCAGCTTAGCTTCTAACAACCCAGCTTAGCTTCTAATAACCCAGCTTAGCTTCTAATTACCCAGCTTAGCTTCTAATAACCCAGCTTAGCTTCTAATAACCCAGCTTAGCTTCTAACAACCCAGCTTAGCTTCTAATAACCCAGCTTAGCTTCTAACAACCCAGCATAGCTTCTAACAACCTAGCTTAGCTTCTAACAACCTAGCTTAGCTTCTAACAAGACAGCTTAGCTTCTAACAAGCCAGCTTAGCTTCTAACAACCCAGCTTAGCTTCTAACAACCCAGCTTAGCTTCTAATAACCCAGCTTAGCTTCTAATAACCCAGCTTAGCTTCTAATAACCCAGCTTAGCTTCTAATAACCCAGCTTAGCTTCTAACAACCCAGCTTAGCTTCTAATAACCCAGCTTAGCTTCTAACAACCCAGCATAGCTTCTAACAACCTAGCTTAGCTTCTAACAACCTAGCTTAGCTTCTAACAAGCCAGCTTAGCTTCTAACAACCCAGCTTAGCTTCTAACAACCCAGCTTAGCTTCTAATAACCCAGCTTAGCTTCTAATAACCCAGCTTAGCTTCTAATAACCCAGCTTAGCTTCTAATAACCCAGCTTAGCTTCTAACAACCCAGCTTAGCTTCTAACAACCCAGCTTAGCTTCTAACAACCCAGCTTAGCTTCTAATAACCCAGCTTAGCTTCTAATAACCCAGCTTAGCTTCTAACAACCCAGCTTAGCTTCTAACAAGCCAGCTCTACATTTTAAGAAAACATGGTGTCATAACTCACCATACTTGGAACTTTCCCTAAAAGTACTATTTTCTAAGTGATCTTTGACTATCGCCTAATTCCAGCTACTAGTAGCTTACTCTAGACTAGTACAGTCACTAGCCAACGCTCAAGGGAAGAGGGTAAGACACTAGCCAACGCTCAAGGGAAGAGGGTAAGACACTAGCCAACGCTCAAGGGAAGGGGGTAAGACTAGCCTCGAGTCATTAGGAAGTAACCATGGCAAATGACCATCACTAGAAAACTGCTATTTTTTAATAGCCAGCGGTTCATGTTTCGGCAATGATTTTTTTTTTGCCATGTAATTTTTGGTTGTAAAGGCAAAGGCAGATTCGTCTTTATGGTGTGACACGCAAAGTTTATTGGGAATTTGAATTAATTATGTGTGTGTACTCACCTAGTTGTACTCACCTCGCTGTGCTTGCAGGGGTTGAACTCTGGCTCTTTATGTGCTCACCTAGTTGTACTCACCTGGCTGTGCTTGCTATAGCTGCTATCATGTGCCTTTCAATTATTATTTGTTCAATGCAGCGACGCATTTCACGGTTGTTTTTTTTTCCTTCATCATATTTACATTTAAAACTGTATATATATATATATATATATATATATATATATATATATATATATATATATATATATATATATATATATATATATATATATATATATATATATATATATATATACACACACTTTGTCTCTTTTCAACTGCCTCATTCAGTCCTTCCCACTCATTAGCGATTCATAAACTGAAGAAGTTCCGTCTGCCATATCTTGTGCCTTCTGTTCACATAACGACTATGTAGCACTTTGGAAGGGATCAGGATAAGATTTGGGGTGGGATGGGACGGGGGAGGAATGGTATCCAACCACTTGTGGACGGTCGGGGATTGAACGCCGACCTGCATGAAGCGAGACCGTCGCTCTACCGTCAAGCCCGTGGTCGACTCACCATGCAGGTGAGTCACTACTTACCTCCATGTGGGAGGGACAAAGTTGAGTCTTTACTCACCTCAGTGTGAGAGGGCATAAGTCATTACTCATCTCAATATAAGAGGACACAAATGTAAGTAATTACTCACCCCCTATGTGAGAGGGAGAAAGGTGAGTCATTACTCACCTCTCCCTCATGCTTGCCTGCTTTCCCATCCTTCCTCTTTTTGTGAACAGAACGCTGCGTTTTATTGGCCACTGAAATGCTTTCAAGCAAATAATGTTTTAATATGCTTGTCCTTTACCATGTGTGGTATTGTTGTTTTTGTTATATGTCTTTGATGAGGGTTAATGTGTGTGTGTGTGTGTGTGTGTGTGTGTGTGTGTGTGTGTGTGTGTGTGTGTGTGTGTGTGTGTGTGTGTGTGTGTGTGTGTGTGAGACACAGAAGATATCATAGAGAAACTGGATCGAGAGTCAGTACATCAGACATCATACGGTCAGAAAGGCGGGGTCCAAGAGCAAACAGCTCCATCCTGCAGGGACAAATAGGTAACCAAACACACACACACACACATACACACGTGGCGCGATATACCTGCCATCTGTACACATGACCACTAATGATACAC
This sequence comes from Procambarus clarkii, assembly GCF_040958095.1. Lineage (NCBI taxonomy): Eukaryota > Metazoa > Arthropoda > Malacostraca > Decapoda > Cambaridae > Procambarus > Procambarus clarkii. Next base: position 48,429,650 of record NC_091151.1, on the reverse strand, counting down.
CCGCCACGTTACCAACGAGGGGTCGAGACCTTACAAGCTGCTACAATCAGCTTGAATCCCCTGTTGGCACCCCTTTAATGTCCCCCAGTACAACTTGCTTCATATTGAAGGCCATTTCAAAAACCTTTAGTCTACATATATCACTTAGTAAAGTGTAGTTGAAATTGAAATTGAAATAAGTTTATTGAGGTAAAATACTCACAAAGGGATGAGGTAGCTCAAGCTATTCTCACCCCGTTCAGTACATCGTGTTAATACATACATATACACACATCACAAACAATAAACATATTACCAAACATTCTGAGAGGTAAACATCTACATTTCCACCTTAAAGTGTAGTTTTTATCTATATATGCTACGTTCCTCACTTGAGCAGGGGACAAATTAACTGGAAATTTTACTTTACAGTTTGGCCTGACGCTAATCGATGCGTTTCGCTGAACCTGTCAACATCTTCGGAGGCAGAGGGAAAGTGGATACAAGTTAGCTGAAGTTACATTATATATAATGTATACATGTTATATATATATAATGGTATAGGATGAGGTGATGTTAGATGTTACCCAATGTTGGCTGGGGAAGAAGGTGGATATTTTGTCTTGGTCGTGATGTTTCATCTACCTAATTGCAAGCAAGCTTTTGACATTTGGATGAGTGCTTGATATGTAGAGCTTCAGCTATGGTTAATCTTCTGTTTTCGTTGTACCTGTCGATTATTTCATGTAGGGGAGGATATCTCTGGCGAAAGGTCTGGATGTGTGTGGAAATTCTGTATTCTTCCATATTGATCTATGAAAGAAGTGAAGTGGTGGAGACAGACTCCACACACAGCTTCCTGCCAAACACACGACGAAACTACAACGTTCAAACAAAACGTTCCACGTGCTAAAGCGTTCGAAATTTTTTTAACACCTAACAAGTTGTAATAACCAATATAGCAAATTGTAGCAACGTTCTAATCTATATAAATACAAATGAAAGTATTCGTTTGTTCAAAATTTCTAATCTCTAAAAGTTCTTCACCGATAGCTTTGAAATGTTGACACAACGTTCCATTCGAATACGCGCACGTTTTTATAGACATACTATATAGATGCCACACCTGTGACAGGTAAAAAACTTTTTTTTTTAAAGAAATACCGCCATCTGTTGCACGTAAGAGCAACACACGCCATACTAAATATGTTACGGTTCCAATTCAATGTTTCCGATTTCATTGATAAATCGAATTTTCATAGATTTCTATTTATTTTCATTTTTATTTAATTATTTTGTGTGACATTCAGTTGGAATTGAGCTGTGTTGGTTACCATACTGTTCATTTCGTGAGTATAGTTTTTTTGTATTTTTTAATTTCTTTTTTAACTGTTTTTCTTATATTTCAGTGATGAACATCATGTCATTTGATGTTCCCAATTTTCTGATGGGAACATCAGATCATTTGGGAATGCATCGGACAAAGGAGTGGGGGAATGGTGGGGAGGACGAGGAAGTTGGGGATGGTGGGGACAAGGGGACAGGGGAATGGATAATGGTGGGGAAGAGAAGGGGACAGGGGAGTGGGGGATGGTGGAGAGGACGAGGGGACGGTAGAGTGGGGAATGGTAGGGAGGACGAGGGGAGGCTGGAGTTGGGGATGGTGGGGAGGACAAAAGGACGAGGGAGGGGGGAATGTTGGGGAGGATTGGGAGACAGGGGAACTTTGTTGTGGCTCAGCAACCTTCCCCTGTCTCCCAATCCTCAACGCACACGCGGAGCCGAGCCACAGCAACGCGTGGCCGGGTACAACTAGTACGTCATAAAAACGCTATAACAATATGTAACAACTGTATTACAAGTTGTAACAAGCAGAAAATAGGGACAGTTACGTTGTGTGTTTGTAGGGTTCAGATGTAGATATGACAGAGTCTAATTGGCTCAGAAAACATCCCGCTTGCGAAGCAGGATGAAATAGTTTACGATCAAACCAAGATAGCACAGTGAGTGTAACTAGGATAGCACGAACACGCGTCAACACCCCCCCCCCACCTCCTACCTCCATATGCCATACACAAATGATAATCTCAAGTAATTACATACACCAGTCTGGGGATAAAAGCTGGCCAGTGACCTTAATAACTCAACACACACACTACAGGGACACCCAACAGGGACACCCAACAGGGACACCCAACAGGGACACCCAACAGTTTATTTGTAAGTAGTTTATTAAACTGCAACAAGAACCTGGATTGACGGTAGTTACTGCATTAAACAACCAACAGCTGGTAGGGTGGGGCTCAGGGGCCTGCACTCGACCCGAAAAGCACATATAGTTAAATACACTTAGGTGAACACACACACATCTTTCTCGCTCTCCACTGAGAGCGAGAAAGACATGCTCTTTATTGAAACACGAGTATTGTATTCACCTAGTTGTAATATGTGTAATGCAATACATGAGAAGATACCCAAGCTGGCGTAGTCAGGGCTGGCAACATGTGAAGATAGTGTCTTCAGAGAGGTGGTGTATGGAGCCACAGTGTGTCACTACACAGCCTGACACCATACACCTTCATCACATCTAGTACACTTGCTTAAGCCCACAAGTGGTCAATGTGCAAAACAACATATTCTTATAAATATAATTAAGAGTTAATAACTCACTGTACTTCACTCAGCCTCTGCAACAGTACCCTTTAAAAGTATTATTATTATTATTATTATTATTATTATTATTATTTATTATAATTAGTCTTAATTATAATTATTATTATTTTGAATTATTATTTTTCTTATTATGACAGACTCATATCACTACAGCAGGAGCTTCAGCATGTATATGTAAAATACATGAGGCACTTCATGGGGCTACTGCAAAAGGGAAGACTCATGGGACTACTGCAAAAGGGAGGACTCATGGGACTACTGGAAAAGGGAGGACTCATGGGGCTACTGCAAAAGGGAAGACTCATGGGACTACTGCAAAAGGGAGGACTCATGGGGCTACTGGAAAAGGGAGGACTCATGGGGCTACTGGAAAAGGGAAGACTCATGGGGCTACTGGAAAAGGGAGGACTCATGGGGCTACTGAAAAGGGAGGACTCATGGGGCTACGGGAAAAGGGAGGACTCGTGGGGCTACTGGAAAAGGGAGGACTCATGGGGCTACTGGAAAAGGGAGGACTCATGGGGCTACTGAAAAGGGAGGACTCATGGGGCTACTGGAAAAGGGAGGACTCGTGGGGCTACTGGAAAAGGGAGGACTCATGGGGCTACTGGAAAAGGGAGGACTCATGGGGCTACTGGAAAAGGGAATACTCATGGGGCTACTGGAAAAGGGAATACTCATGGGGCTACTGGAAAAGGGAAGACTCATGGGGCTACTGGAAAAGGGAATACTCATGGGGCTACTGGAAAAGGGAAGACTCATGGGACTACTGGAAAAGGGAATACTCATGGGGCTACTGGAAAAGGGAATACTCATGGGGCTACTGGAAAAGGGAAGACTCATGGGGCTACTGGAAAAGGGATGACTCATGGGGCTACTGGAAAAGGGAGGACTCATGGGGCTACTGGAAAAGGGAAGACTCATGGCTATTGCAAAAGGGAAGACTCATGGGGCTACTGCAAAAGGGAGGACTCATGGGACTACTGCAAAAGGGAAGACTCATGGCTATTGCAAAAGGGAAGACTCATGGGGCTACTGCAAAAGGGAAGACTCATGGCTATTGCAAAAGGGAAGACTCGTGGCTACTGCAAAAGGGAGGACGCATGGGGCTACTGGAAAAGGGAGGACTCATGGGGCTACTGGAAAAGGGAAGACTCATGGGGCTACTGGAATAGGGAAGACTCATGGGGCTATTGCAAAAGGAAAGACTCATGGCTACTGCAAAAGGGAAGACTCATGGCTATTGCAAAAAGGAAGACTCGTGGCTACTGCAAAAGGGAGGACTCATGGGGCAACTGGAAAAGGGAAGACTCATGGGGCTACTGGAAAAGGGAGGACTCATGGGGCAACTGGAAAAGGGAGGACTCATGGGGCTACTGGAAAAGGGAGGACTCATGGGGCTACTGGAAAAGGGAGGACTCATGGGGCTACTGCAAAAGGGAAGACTCATGGGGCAACTGGAAAAGGGAGGACTCATGGGGCTACTGGAAAAGGGAGGACTCATGGGGCTACTGGAAAAGGGAGGACTCATGGGGCTACTGGAAAAGGGAGGACTCATGGGGCTACTGCAAAAGGGAAGACTCATGGGGCAACTGGAAAAGGGAGGACTCATGGGGCTACTGGAAAAGGGAGGACTCATGGGGCTACTGGAAAAGGGAGGACTCATGGGGCTACTGCAAAAGGGAAGACTCATGGGGCTACTGCAAAAGGGAGGACTCATGGGACTACTGCAAAAGGGAGGACTCATGGGGCTACTGCAAAAGGGTAGACTCATGGGGCTACTCCAAAAGGGTAGACTCATGGGGCTACTGCAAAAGGGGCATTATAACACAACTCAACCCTTTCCTCTACACAAAAGAATCTGAAGCAATGAGGTTACTGTGAATCAATGGTCAAAATGGTGTCGAGAGGATGAGTGGCGATGAGTCTTTATTCAACACATACTTCAGATGATTATATGAATTTATATTCATACGAGATGCCATTTGTAAAGATCCTCCCTCATGCTATCGAGGCGTTCTCAGGGTATAAGACTCATATAGTATGATATCGTCGTTATCTGTTATTTGGAGGGAGGGGGGTAAGGGAGATGGGGAAGGTGGTAGTGGGGGATATCACCTAGTGTGTGTGTGTGTGTGTGTGTGTGTGTGTGTGTGTGTGTGTGTGTGTGTGTGTGTGTGTGTGTGTGTGTGTGTGTGTGTGTATGTGTGTGTGTGTGTGTGTGTGTGTGTGTGTGTGTGTGTGTGTGTGTGTGTGTAAGTGTGTGTATGTGTGTGTGTGTGTGTGTGGGTATACGCACTTGCGTGCATCAGAGGCTTAAAAAAAGTATGCGTTATACCCTTGGACTGGATTGTATCTTTGTTAAATAAATGACATCAGTTCAGTTTGAGTGCTGTTCACGCCGCGCTCATCACAAGGACTCTGGAATGATAACTGCTTGTTAGAGATGCTCGGCGGTGTAATCTAGGCGAATCGTAGAGGCACCACAATCCCCAACATATTTTTGATTGTAATCACACACACACACACACACACACACACACACACACACACACACACACACACACACACACACACACACACACACACACGGTGGGGTATGATGGCTAAGTGGACAACGTTCTGGATTCGTAGTCATAGGGTCTGAGGACCGATCCCCGGAGATGGCGGAAACAAATGGGCAGTTTCTTTCACCTTGGCGCTCCTGTTCACCAAGCAGTAAGTAGGTACCTTAGAGTTAGATAGCTGCTATAGGCTGCATCCTGGGAATGTGTGTGTGTGTGTGTGTGTTGTGTGTGTTGTTTGTGTTTGTGTGTGTGTGTGTGTGTGTGTGTGTGTGTGTGTGTGTGTGTGTGTGTGTGTGTGTGTGTGTGTGTGTGTGTGTGAGAGAGAGAGAGAGAGAGAGAGAGAGAGAGAGAGAGAGAGAGAGAGAGAGAGAGAGAGAGAGAGAGAGAGAGAGAGAGAGAGAGAGAGAGAGAGAGAGAGAGAGAGAAAGAGAGAGAGAAAGAGAGAGAGAAAGAGAGAGAAAGAGAGAGAGAAAGAGAGAGAAAGAGAGAGAAAGAGAGAGAGAAAGAGAGAGAGAAAGAGAGAGAGAAAGAGAGAAAGAGAGAGAGAAAGAGAGAGAGAAAGAGAGAGAGAAAGAGTCAACGAACAGTTAGAAAAGTGGGGGCCAAGAGCTAACACCTCGATAATGCAGGCACATATAATAAATATACACACATACACAAACACACACACACAGAGCAAGACAAGGGGCACGCAGGTGGACGTAGGAAACGTAAATGAGTGGCAGGAACGTAAGTAAACACTATGTATCCTGTACGGGGAGTTAACGAACGGAATGCTCTAAAAGAAGTCGTGAAAGCCACCTCCATCCACAACATTTAAGGCCCGATTCGACAAAGAATTTGAAAGTCAGAATTGTTAAATTGAAGCGCAACAGGTACACGGGCCAGTAATCGGGGCATAGGAGCTAGACCTCAACCCCCCGTAGGCACTAATAGGTAAATACACAAGCACACATACATATATACCAACAGTATCGATAATCTGTGTAACTGTGAAGGAGCGAGTGTGGCTCACTGATCAATACTGGGACGGGAGCTGCCCTTCCATGGCCTCCACAATGAGATAATCTGAGAAAGTGTATCCACTCTGCACATATCATCTTTCGCATGAATTCACAATGTGACATAATGGGAATATGATAGCGCCAAGGTACCCGCCGGACTCCATAGTTCACCAGTGCGCCGCTAGAGGGTCAGCAGGTGTTTGGGTCGGCGCATGACACCAGGCGACTTTTACAACGCGATTTTTATGATTTATTATTTTATTGTTAGCCTATGACTTTTGACTTCTATGGTATTTAATGTGTCAGATATACAAGTTAACATCAGCACCGTATAATCTCCCGTAAGGGAACAATTCAAAATAGTGGGGCATAATTATACGCAGCAAATAGACCATAACTGGCACGTGGGGCAAGGGGCGGGGCGGCGGGAAATTCAAAACATCTGGACATGATAGGCCGCGGCCACACACATTGTTCCTTTTTCCCGCCGTCATCACCCGCTTTCCACACCATTTCGTCCAAACCAGAGCTTCTCTCCATCGACCCCATCGTAGAAACGAGCGAAAAGTTTAGAGACTTAAGGGCGGGAAGGGGAGCGCAGAAGTGCCATGAGAAAGGTAGTGATGGAACATTGTTTTAGATCACGGGTTATTCGGTTAAACAGACGCAGACGGTACATTAACTTAGCTGAAATAGGTGAGCATTACCTATTACCCTGCCCGAAACGCTATGCGTATTAGTGGCTTTAGGTATTGTATGTACTAACTCTTATCTATAAATCCTACATTATGTTTGTAACTCACCTTCTATGTATGTACTTTTAACTGAATAAAAAAATTTGAATTTTGAATTTGAATTTAAACCTATGAGCATCTGGGCGTCATATCACTAGGATACAAGTATCAACACATTTCACTATTTTTGTACGCCAATTTGTAATTTCTTGTTCAGAAAGAATTCAATCAGTTTTCTGTAATTAAATTATTACTGTAACTTGCATAATTAGTATACAACAAATCTGAAACCATTTTGGTTAGAAATATTTTTGGTTTGAGAGAAGTCGCGCTTGTGATATTTGACCTAAAGGAAAAGAAAGTGAATTTTCTGTCAGCATAACAAAAAGTCTTTGATCTGACAGACGCTATAAAAAGACAAAAAAATAAATATTTGTGTGAAACTGTCATTACGGTTCGTTCAATTAGAACTAAACATTACGAGGGAAACATTATGTGAGAGAGTGTAAAAGCAAAGTCAAAATGAACAGAAATAAAAAAGAATCATCAACCTCTTCCCCTCTCTCCTCCACAAAGAAAATAAAAAACAGCAGAATTTTCTTTTTGCCGACACACGGCAAAGATAAAAAAAAATCGGGACAGCTCACCTGAGAGCGAACAAGAACACAATTAAACCAACTAAAGAGAATGTTCATCTAGGAAAAAGAAAAAAGCGTATGGCGACAAACTACAAAACTAAGGCTGGCAGGCTGTATTTTCGACCGTGCGTCCTGGCGCCGAGTGCGCCGGCCCTCGCCGTGTCCCGCCAACCAGAACCATTTTTAAAAGCCCTCTGCATCACATATCTGACCCGGGCCGCCGAAAAAAATGGCGCCAAAACTGCGCAAATTCAACTGGCCGCTTAATGCCGGCCGGAATGTTCCTGTGATTCCTGTTATCTGTACCGGGGGGAGATAACCTGGGGTGACCCACGGGGGGGGGGGGGGGGAATGGATGGGGTTACCCACTGGGGGAGGCCGGGGGGGGGGGGGGTTACCCACTGGGCCATAAGGGGAAGGCTACGGTTCATTTAATCCGTTAATGCCTTGTGTTGGTTGCAGACTGACTGACAGACGGTGTAACAGATATGTTCTCTACCACCCCTCTCTCCCTCCCTCACTACAGTCCCCCTTCACTCTTATATTTTTGTTCCCTTCCATTACTATCTAATGCCCATTCCACACCTTAGCTGCCGCCCATTACTCTAATCATTTACCTATTCCACCCTCCATCCCACCTATCTTACCTCTACCGCCCACCCCACTCTTAATCTACCGCCCAACCTACTCTTAAACTACCGCCCACCCCACTCTTAATCTACCAAACACCAAGAGCACGCCACAGGCTCACTGTCACCACCAATATCTACCACTGGTTAAGGGAGTACCTAACGGGCAGAAACCAAAACGTCAAAGAGGAGATATGGATCTTCAGAGAGGTGACAAGCAAGGAGTTACCAAAGGATCTGTCCTGGGACCTTATATTTTTGTTAATCAATGTGAGTGACCTTCCTGAGGGCGTGATCTCACACATGTCAATAATGCAGAAGAGGAATGTAAAAAAATCAGGTCTGCTGAGAATTTTAAGACAACAATGACCAACTTTAGGTGTGGGCAGACAAGTGGCTTTTAGAGTTCAAACCCAACAAGTGTAAAGTATTGATTGGAAAGTAAGACAGGAAACCAGAAAGAATGTACGTCATATTTGAAATAAAATTATAGGAATCAAAGGCACATGTAAACTGTGTCACATCGCAAGCGTATGAGATGATGGCAAATATTAAACCGGATTGCTAGTATATAAAGGCTCTTTCAACGTGATCTCCGCGAGGTCACTACTACAATATGCAGCACCAGCATGGAAACAAAACTAAACCAGAAACGGACAAAAGTTTGCAAGAAGACTGGAACCTGAATTAAGAGGACTAAGTTACGAGGACAGGTAAAGGGAACTATTTTACAAGGCTAGATGACAGTACAAACAAAAGGGATATAATTGCAATATACAAAATAAAGGAAAATAGACAAGGTGGATGAAGAAAGCCTATTTTAATTGAAATAGGATGAGAGGACGTTATCTTGAGATTCTTGAGATGATTTCGGGGCTTAGCGTCCCCGAGGCCCGGTCCTCGACCAGGCCTCCTACATAGGTGGAGGCCAGACCAGGCCTCGACCGGAAGCTGGAAATGCAAATTAGTTGAATGATAAATGTGAGGAAATACTCATTCCCTTGTATGGTATAGTCAATAAGCGCAACTCACTAAAAGAAGAAGTTGTATAAGCCATCTCCCTTAACAACTTCAATGGCAGATACGACAAAAAAATTGAATATAAGGATAATTAAAAAAAAACGCGGCGGGCACCAGACCAGAGGCGGGGTACCAGAGCTAGACTTAACTTCCATGCAGTCACAGATAGTTCGTTCGTTATTTTATTTACTATTTCATTTATTATTATATTTACTTATATTACTCAGTATTTTATGCCAAGAATTGCTTACTTAGGTCCTAGAAAAGGTCAGATATACGGCTAAGCTGTTCTAGATTTCGTTGTCTTTTGTAATTTAAATAGTACAAAAAAGTAGGGCTTTTCTAGGTGCAACATTTCATATTTTGTGAATTCCGTTCATAATTGCAATAGCAATAGGTTGATCAGGCAGCATGTTGCGCGACCAACATCAGCCCACATATTACTCACACACCACCAGCCCACATGTTACTCACACACCACCAGCCCACATATTACTCACACACCACCAGCCCACATGTTACTCACACACCACCAGCCCACATATTACTCACACACCACCAGCCCACATATTACTCACACACCACCAGCCCACATATTACTCACACACCACCAGCCCACATATTACTCACACACCACCAGCCCACATATTACTCACACACCACCAGCCCACATATTACTCACACACCACCAGCCCACATATTACTCACACACCACCAGCCCACATATTACTCACACACCACCAGCCCACATATTACTCACACAACACCAGCCCACATATTACTCACACACCACCAGCCCACATATTACTCACACACCACCAGCCCACATATTACTCACACAACAGCCCACATATTACTCACACACCACCAGCCCACATATTACTCACACACCACCAGCCCACATATTACTCACACACCACCAGCCCACATATTACTCACACACCACCAGCCCACATATTACTCACACACCACCAGCCCACATATAACTCACACACCACCAGCCCACATATTACTCACACACCACCAGCCCACATATTACTCACACAACACCAGCCCACATATTACTCACACACCACCAGCCCACATATTACTCACACACCACCAGCCCACATATTACTCACACACCACCAGCCCACATATTACTCACACACCACCAGCCCACATATTACTCACACACCACCAGCCCACATATTACTCACACACCACCAGCCCACATATTACTCACACACCACCAGCCCACATATTACTCACACAACACCAGCCCACATATTACTCACACACCACCAGCCCACATATTACTCACACACCACCAGCCCACATATTACTCACACAACAGCCCACATATTACTCACACACCACCAGCCCACATATTACTCACACACCACCAGCCCACATATTACTCACACACCACCAGCCCACATATTACTCACACACCACCAGCCCACATATTACTCACACACCACCAGCCCACATATAACTCACACACCACCAGCCCACATATTACTCACACACCACCAGCCCACATATTACTCACACAACACCAGCCCACATATTACTCACACACCACCAGCCCACATATTACTCACACACCACCAGCCCACATATTACTCACACACCACCAGCCCACATATTACTCACACACCACCAGCCCACATATTACTCACACACCACCAGCCCACATATTACTCACACCACCAGCCCACATATTACTCACACACCACCAGCCCACATATTACTCACACACCACCAGCCCACATATTACTCCCACAACACCAGCCCACATATTACTCACACACCACCAGCCCACATATTACTCACACACCACCAGCCCACATATTACTCACACACCACCAGCCCACATATTACTCACACCACCAGCCCACATATTACTCACACACCACCAGCCCACATATTACTCACACACCACCAGCCCACATATTACTCACACACCACCAGCCCACATATTACTCACACACCACCAGCCCACATATTACTCACACCACCAGCCCACATATTACTCACACACCACCAGCCCACATATTACTCACACACCACACAAATATTGACGACACATAATAACAAACAACCCATTACTAGGAATAAACTAAGACAAACATTAAACAAATTGCAACAGTTTGCAACATAGACATCACAGCAACAGCAGAAAAATTGCAGTATAACTGTTGAAAGGTTCTCTGGTGCCTATATTTAACAGGTCGAGAACATTACACTCAATCCTCATATGAACACGCTGGTAATTAACTTTTAGTATCTATAAAATAAATAAAGTTCCTGTAGAATTAAATTATCTATTGGTCTCGTAGTGCAATTGGCTCCGTTCTCGACTCACAATCTGGGATCCCGGGTTCGATTTCCAGGCTACCTGGCCCCGATAAGGGGAATTATCATACACAACGCAGCGCCATCTGGTGGCACTGGATGCCTCGGGTCACTGTCAGTGTTGTGTTTTCCACTGAAATCTCTTGAGACCTTGAGACATGAAGCTGGTAGAGGGGAGGCTGACCTCTTCTCTTGCCGACCAGGAGAGGTTTCCATGACGACCAGGTGAGGTTTCCATGACGACCAGGTGAGGTTTCCATGACGACCAGGAGAGGTTTCCATGACGACCAGGAGAGGTTTCCATGACGACCAGGTGAGGTTTCCATGACGACCAGGGGAGGTTTCCATGACGACCAGGAGAGGTTTCCATGACGACCAGGGGATGTTTCCATGACGACCAGGGGAGGTTTCCATGACGACCAGGGGAGGTTTCCATGACGACCAGGAGAGGTTTCCATGACGACCAGGAGAGGTTTCCATGACGACCAGGTGAGGTTTCCATGACGACCAGGAGAGGTTTCCATGACGACCAGGTGAGGTTTCCATGACGACCAGGTGAGGTTTACATGACGACCAGGTGAGGTTTCCATGACGACCAGGGGAGGTTTTCATGACGACCAGGTGAGGTTTACATGACGACCAGGGGAGGTTTACATGACGACCAGGTGAGGTTTACATGACGACCAGATGAGGTTTACATATATTAGTTTACGAACTTTACGAAATTTCACATTCCTCGCAGCGTTTCGAACCTCCTAAGCTGTTTAATAAATCCAAACAAAGTCGCCATAATTGAGAAAAGATCAACAGGTTTCGTTAATAGATGAATTAATCTATGAATTCTAGATTTGGTCTGTTACCTCGTGTTGTGTTGTGCTGCTCAGTTCAAGTATCTGTTAAAGTTTCTCTTTCAAGACCTCTCACTTGGTCTGTGTTTCTCAGACCTGGTCCTCCACCGTCACCCTCGACCCCCAAGTCCCACCTCATGATCTGTCTTACACAGGTTGTAAGATTCACCAGTTGATTGACAGTTAAGAGACGGGACCAAAGAGCCAGAGCTCAACCCCCGCAAACACAACTAGGTAAGTACAGGTGATCGTGTAGTCATGACCAGAAAACATTTCATAGTTCCTCATCAAACTCATCAATAGAAATAAAGTCCAATGGTAAAGATGGACGCAAACTACACGTAATCCACCGGATAAATGCGTCGTAATGGCTGGACGCAGCGAGTGACGCAGCGAGTAGTGACATAGAAGCAGATTTCACCCTCTTTATATTCTTGATTCACAAAAACCACATCGATAGGTTATGTTGAACAATATAACATTTCTTAATTCCGTTAAACTACGAGGGGGAGGGACAGGGAGACTTGCAACATAACAAGATATTGCAAGTCAACTCATTGCAACTCATAGTTAATTGGTATGACGAATTGCTGATGACTTGTCTTCCACAGTCTCTTCACTTCCTTGTTTCAATCATTTTTAGATGTATCTAGACGTGGGTGTGGATACCTTTTGGCTGTCGCGTGATGCTCTACTCAGAATTGCCTCTCCTCTTCTCTTCTGACTCCGAGGTATTCGTCCCCTGTTCTTATGTACCTCTGTGTTCTCATGTTCTTGGTGTCATATGTTTCTCTCATTCTTTCCTGCTCGTCGGCCGCTTGTGTTGATGAGTTATTCGTTGGTTTCTCTGCGGATGGGAATGTGCACTATCTACTGGTTCTCACACCTGTGTACTCATCTAATTGTACTTGCGGCGGTTGAGCTCTGGTTCTTTGGTCCCGCCTCTCAACCGTCAATCAACAGGTGTAGAGGTTCCTGAGCCTACTGGGCTCTGCCATATCTACATTTGAAACTGTGTATTAGGTAGTGATGTGGTGGAGGCTGACTCCATACACAGTTTCAAATGTAGTGTGTGTGTGTGTGTGTGTGTGTGTGTGTGTGTGTGTGTGTGTGTGTGTGTGTGTGTGTGTGTGTGTGTGTGTGTGTGTGTGTGTGTGTGTGCGTGCGTGCGTGCGTCGTAAATCACAAATATCATAGGGGGGGAGGGGATAAACGAACAAAAAAAGTTAATAAAAGTTATAATGGTGACCAAGAAGGGGGAGACCAACTTGAGAGTGGTGCGAGTGACAAGGACCGCTCCGCATGTGAGAGAACACGGTATAATGTTGACCTTAATAAGAATACTTGAGTTAACCCCCCTTCCCCCCCACCCCCCTAGACCAGTGACCCGCAAGGCTGCCACATCTCTGCTATTATTCCACTATTGCCACATCTCTGCTATTATTCCACTATTGCCACATCTCTAGCATTATTCCACTATTGCCACATCTCTGGCATTATTCCACTATTGCCATATCTCTGACATTATTCCACTATTGCCACATCTCTGGCATTATTCCACTACTGCCACATCTCTAGCATTATTCCACTATTGCCATATCTCTGGCATTATTCCACTATTGCCATATCTCTGGCATTATTCCACTATTGCCACATCTCTGCCATTATTCCACTATTGCCACATCCCCGCATCATGCCACTGTTGCTAATTCCTATCTACCAGGCACACTCCCTGCCCGACGAAGCGACTTAGAGAGTACCAGTAATGTAACCGACCAACACACTACACTACAAAGTCTGACAGAAACACTCCCAATCACACCTGCTATAATACCACATATACAAAACTAATACCAAATAATAATAATAATATTAATAATATTATTATTATTTATACTCTAATTGTTGTTGTTTATCATTTATCAACATCACTGATGTGTGTGTGTGTGTGTGTGTGTGTGTGTGTGTGTGTGTGTGCACTACACAAGAGCACATGACCCCACCCCCGTCAACCATACTGTGCCAGAACCATATATACACTGCAGGACAAAGGCACTATACCATGTCAACACACCCCCTCCCCCCTCCCCCCACAATACCCCCCCCCCCCCTCACTAAATCACCCCCACACTATAATACTCCTTAATTCTAGCTTCCCACAGCACTTTGGTCTTCCTCTATAGGACTCCTCCGACCACCACACCCCTACCACACCTCCTCCAACACCCCCACCACACCTACCCCCCTCTCAAGCCCCCCCCCCCCCACACACCTCCCAAGCCAGCAAGGGCGACAGTGATGACAGCTCCCCAGCACCTAAGGGCTGTCTATTGTAAACTGGATCACAAATCACCACTACCAAGGTATTGAAAATCTTTAGTCACGTTGTACTCCACCTCACAATTCGTGAGCGACAGTGCCAACACCGTGGCAGTGCCAAGGCCATGACAGTGCCAAGCCCCTGACAGTGCCAAGCCCCTGACAGTGCCAACCCCATGACAGTGCCAAGCCCCTGACAGTGCCAAGCCCCTGACAGTGCCAAGCCCATGACAGTGGTGATGCTTGGAGATAAATCACAGCAAATTGCACTTTATAACCAGGAAGAATTTCACAGTAAATCACATTTGAATTCCACATCGCAAGAGATCTGAAGTATACTGTAAATCATTGAAAACGTAAAATATCACAATAAAAAAAACACCACCTCAGTACACCATACGAGAATACCACACTATAAATAGGACGGTAAACCAAAGTACATCAATTTGTAAATCAGACTGTAAATTAGATTGTAGTACATCGTAAATTTGACGGTAAACCACTGTAAATAACTGGATAAACAGGAGTATACCATAATGTAAATGAGATTACACCAGGGAGAATAACACACAATATCACAGGCTACATAAAAGTATACCACATTGTAAATCACTCGGTAAACCATGTT
Source organism: Procambarus clarkii (assembly GCF_040958095.1). NCBI lineage: Eukaryota > Metazoa > Arthropoda > Malacostraca > Decapoda > Cambaridae > Procambarus > Procambarus clarkii. Next base: position 48,414,271 of record NC_091151.1, on the reverse strand, counting down.
GTAAATCACAGGGTTAACCTCACCATAAACCATGTTGTAAATCAGAGTAAACCTCACCGTAAACCATGTTGTAAATCACAGGGTTAACCTCACCATAAACCATGCTGTAAATCACAGGGTTAACCTCACTGTAAACCATGCTGTAAATCACAGTTAACCTCACCATAAACCATGCTGTAAATCACAGGGTTAACCTCACCTTAAACCATGCTGTAAATCACAGGGTTAACCTCACCGTAAACCATGCTGTAAATCACAGGGTTAACCTCACCATAAACCATGTTGTAAATCACAGGGTTAACCTCACCATAAACCATGCTGTAAATCACAAGGTAAACCTCACCATAAACCATGCTGTAAATCACAGGGTTAACCTCACCATAAACCATGTAAATCACGGAGTTAACCTCACCATAAACCATGTAAATCACAGGGTTAACCTCACCGTAAACCATGCTGTAAATCACAGGGTTAACCTTACCATAAACCATGTAAATCACAGGGTTAACCTCACCGTAAACCATGTTGTAAATCACAGGGTTATCCTCACCATAAACCATGCTGTAAATCACAGGGTTAACCTCACCATAAACCATGCTGTAAATTGGGTTAATCTCATCGTAAACCATGTTGTAAATCACAGGGTTAACCTCATCGTAAACCATGCTGTAAATCACAGGGTTAACCTCACCATAAACCATGTTGTAAATCAGAGGGTAAACCTCACCATAAACCATGCTGTAAATTGGATTAATCTCACCATAAACCATGTTGTAAATCACAGGGTTAACCTCACCATAAACCATGTTGTAAATCACAGGGTTAACCTCACCATAAACCATGTTGTAAATCAGAGGGTAAACCTCACCATAAACCATGCTGTAAATTGGATTAATCTCACCATAAACCATGTTGTAAATCACAGGGTTAACCTCACCATAAACCATGTTGTAAATCACAGGGTTAACCTCACCATAAACCATGTTGTAAATCACAGGGTTAACCTCACCGTAAACCATGCTGTAAATTACAGGGTTAACCTCACCATAAACCATGCTGTAAATCACAGGGTAAACCTCACCGTAAACCATGTAAATCACAGGGTTAACCTCACCGTAAACCATGCTGTAAATTACAGGGTTAACCTCACCATAAACCATGCTGTAAATCACAGGGTAAACCTCACCGTAAACCATGTAAATCACAGGGTTAACCTCACCATAAACCATGCTGTAAATCACAGGGTTAACCTCACCATAAACCATGCTGTAAATCACAGGGTAAACCTCACCATAAACCACACGGTAAATCAGCAAGCCGGACATATAACAACCGGTCATAATCGAGGACAAATGACCAAACTTTCAGCAACCATTGTCCTCGAAAATTATCTGTATCAGTCAACAACAGGTAACCGGCTTCCGGCTGCGGCCAGATGTCCGTAGAGGCGTGATCGGTAACGCGTTCCACCCTTCTCACCCCCCCCCCCCATTCCTCCCCCCTCTAGGGGTGGGGCATACACCCCCTCCCTTGGGTCAAAACAAGGACACTAACCCCCCTCTCACACACACACTAAGAATAACAAACACATCGCCTGCTTTAAGCAACAAAGAATCAACATTTAACTAACACCCCAAAAAACGACTAATGCCATTAAGAGGGCGCTGTGCTCGGGAGGTGCAAAGTACTTATGGAACTCACGCATTAAACTGCATTAAACTTACAAAGGACTTGTAAAGCTTGCTCTCAAATGCAGCTTGAACTCGAAAGTTATGTTGCAAAGTAGTTAATGTGGAGACAACCGATTGTAAGCTAGCAATTCAAGGAGTAATATAGAGTATAACTAGCAATTCAAAGTGTAACTTGGAATACAAAATGTTACTATCAATGCAAAGTGCAACTAGCAATACAAAATATTTGTAACTAACAATCCAGAATGATTGTAGCTAACAATAACAAAAATATATTACTGCTGAAAAAAAGGGCACAATACTGAACTTGGGCCAGAAACAATACACCTGGATAAACAACTGCTACACCGCTGGGCTCTAAGTCAATAATCACTACACATAAAACACCTGATAAAACCCCACTAACAAACACCTGATAAAACCCCACTAACAAACACCTGATAAAACCCCACTAACAAACACCTGATAAAACCCCACTAACAAACACCTGATAAAACACCACCACCACAATTAAAAAAAAACACCACCAAACACCCAATAGAAAAAACACCATCAACAAACACTAACCAGAAACATTTGACAACCCCCCCCCCCTCACCCCTAAAAACAAAACAAAAAACTTACATTTAAAGCTTGCAACCCCCCCCCCCCACCCAAAAAAATATATATACCAAAAAAGAAATCCGACAAATAAAATTAATGGCGTCCGGTTGCTAATGTGGAGAGCCGGTGAAAATCCTTTAATTGAACATTGATATGATATGAAAACCCCCGATGTGGTCCGGGTGGGCTAGGCTCGTGCTATGGAATGTATTAACTATCAACACCGCCGACTACTGCCGCTTGTTCCGCCTGATTTATCATGTCGACAACTGGCCAAATCCTTGTCATGATGGCCCGGCCAGATTAATGGAAAAATATATATGTGCGAATGGATATCATCTGAGCTTTTACATAACATTATTGTTTGTGTAATTGCTGATATTATTTTTTGAAGTTAGGGATATTTTGAGCGGGATGAACAGAAGCTTTGTACATTGCAATGGCAATTATAATTAAGGAATTAGAGCAGGTTAAATCAGGTTAGGTTAGGGAGGGATAGGTTGGGTTAGGTTGGGTTGGGTTAGGTTATGTGAGGTGAGACTAGGGTACGGTAAGCTTGGTTAGGTTTGAGTAATAAAATTTAACAATTCTATTTACAGAAACATAAGGAATTAAATTCTGGCGTAAATGGAAGTGACATCAATAAGATCTACTGGTTTTGTCGATTTTGGGTCATCTCTTAAGAGTTTTTAGTCATATCAAAGAGTTTTGGCGTCGCATCTAAGAGTTTTTAGTCATATCTAAGAGGTTTTGGTCGTATCTAAAAACTTTGCGAAGTATCAAAGAAATTTTGGGTTGTACCTAAGAGTTTTGGGTCGTAATAAGAGTTATAGAGCATATCTAAGAGTTTCGGGTCGTATCTACGAGTTCGGATAAACGAGAAATGATATGTCCGAACAAGTGGAAATGAACTAGGCGAAGTTAGTCAATTTAGAGAAATTATGAAAATTCTGGGAGGAATTAAAATTTTTGTTTAAAGGACTGGAATTAGAGGGAGGAGATAGATTAGAATGAAGAGATGGATTAGAATTAGAAAATAAGCGAATGATGTAAAACACATCACCTTTTACACATGAAAAGTGTAAAAGCGAGTCAATATAGTGATGATAAGCCGACGAGGAGTCACAATAACGTGGCTGAAATATGTTGACCAAACCACACACTAGAAAGTGAAGAGACGACGTTTCGGTCCGTCCTGGACCATTCTCAAGTCGAGTGTGATGATAGTGATGATAACTTGGCATAAATCGTGTAAGCCGCAGGTATGGATAAGTAACAATAATCCTAATAAATGACGCGCTGTAGGACCAGAGACTGGATAAGCTTGGATAATTATGCTGAGCAAAAATGCACAACAGCACTGATATAAAGTAGGTGTCGAAGAATCCGGATAAGCGAGTAGTACAGTCGAAAAGCGAGACTCCGGACACAGGGATAATTCGAATAAGCGAGTGGTGAAGAGTAGGCGCATCGGGAGAGGCCATTTAGCCCAAATTTACTGCCCATTGGCCGTAATAACATCAAAGATTTAAAATGCCGTTAGCGGGGAAAATATGGATAGGATTCCCCGAGGCGCAGATGGGCGGCCAAATGTGATGTGTAAGATTTGTTTCATGTGTGACAGAGGACCGTGTTTGTCAGCAGGCAGGGAGCGGCTATGGTACTTAGCTGTGGCTCTAGCTAGCTCTCTCTCTCTAGCTCTGTCTAGCTCTCTCTCTCTCTCTCTGTCTAGCTCTCTCTCTCTGTCTAGCTCTCTCTCTCTCTCTCTGTCTAGCTCCCCCTCTCTCTCTCTCTAGCTCTCACCCTTTATCTCTCTCTCTCTCTCTCTGTCTAGCTCTCACCCTCTCTCTCTCTAGCTCTCACCCTCTATCTCTCTCTCAATGACAACCACGGATAGGAATACTATGATCAATTCATTATTCTATCCATTTAGACTGGTCGATACAGCGACGATCTCGCTTCGTGTGAGGTCAGAGTTCGATCCCGATGGTCCAAATCCCAGCACTTAGTCTGTCCTTTATCCCTATCAAGTATTTTATAGCCACACTGCTGAGTGTGTTCCTCCCCCGCGATAACTGCCTAACTATTCACACAACTTGCAAAATATGTAATTATAAATATGTGTACTTCTAATTTTCAGTTTCTTTACTATCGCCTCCAAACTCCTTACTGCAATATTTGTTTCTTTACTGCTGAGAGTGCATGGTTGCTACTCTCGGCTAGGAACCACTGCCACTACATAATAACACCACCAAAACGTAACTAATCTATGAAAAACCATTGCGGCAATACAGTGGGATCGAACTCTGGTGGAGCCTGGACTCCCAAGTAATATCGCTTCTAGATTTACGGAGACCTCGTTACTCTCTCGGGAACAGGGTGCAAATAATTGATATCTCTATCGCAGGTGACAGCAAGATCGCTCGGAGCGATTTTGGGGGAACAGAATTTATACGTACTTCGAACTGTCAGTACTAAAAGTTTTCTCCAACTCTAGTGTTTCATAATTTATAGAATTCGATTTTTTATTCCGGGGAAGAGCTGGGTGAGGTCCGCTAATTTGTCAAGTAATTTATAACGAGTTAAAATATATTTCTGTCCATTTTTTCTCAGGTTGTAATTTTTTTTAGATTGATATAAAAAATATATTTTATTTATTTGAGAGATTTGGGTGATGAATGAAGGAGGAGGTTAGTGGTGATCTGGTCACTACGGGGAGGGGAATGATGGAGCAGGATAAAGCGCAGATAAGGATAGTTGTGATGATAAAGGTGAAGCAAAGCATAAACAAACTGGAAAGCGGTTGGTAAATAAGATATAAGCGAGGGTTGTGGGCTCAGAGCAGGGGACACACAAGATCATGTGCACGCATATTATCTCCTCCCTTACACACACACACACACACACACACACACACACACACACACGCACACACACACACACACACACACACACACACACACACACACACACACACACACACACACACACATGACGTAGGGGGCCATAACCAGTGAGGTAAATTAGAATAACATATTTGAGGGGTTTTGCTGAGGTAGAAGAGAGATGAGGCCTGGAGTGTAGAAACATTTGTGCCCTCTCTTACTGGTCTGTTGCTCACTTTCCTCCTCCTCCTCCTCTTCCTACTTCCCCCCCTCATACTCCTGCTGCTTACCCTCCTACCCCCTACTCCCCCTCATACTCCTGCTGCTTACCCTCCTACCCCCTACTCCCCCTCATACTCCTGCTGCTTACCCTCCTACCCCCTACTCCCCCTCATACTCCTGCTGCTTACCCTCCTACCCCCTACTCCCCCTCATACACCTGCTGCTTACCCTCCTACCCCCTACTCCCCCTCATACTCCTGCTGCTTACCCTCCTACCCCCTACTCCCCCTCATACTCCTGCTGCTTACCCTCCTACCCCCTACTCCCCCTCATACTCCTGCTGCTTACCCTCCTACCCCCTACTCCCCCTCATACTCCTGCTGCTTACCCTCCTACCCCCTACTTTTCTACTTTTTTCCCCTAATTCTACTCTACGTATTCCTTCTCCACATCTTTCATTTCAATTCACCCTACTCTACTTTATAATTCCATCACTAACATGAGAGAAGCACACACAAACTGGATAACATCGGCAGCATACGGGACGCTGGCCAACATTAGATCGTTTAGAAACCTAAATCTAGACCCCTTGATAGCAACCTACACAACATTTGTCAGACCAATACTAGAATATGCAGCTGGAATCCGTACTTGTGACGCATAAAACAAAAATTGACAAAGTACAGAGGTAAGCAACAAGATTCGTGCTAGAGCTAAGAGGATTAAGGTATGAGATTAAGCTGATAGAACTAAATCTCACTGCCCTAGAGGATAGAAGAAACATAGGAGATATGATCCCAATATACAAGATACTGAGGCGAATAGTCAAGATAGACAAGGATAGCCATTTTAAATTGCAACTACGGCAGGAGGACACAGGTTGAAACTGGGAACAAATGAGCCGAAGGGATGGAAAGAAATACGGAAAGAAAGCCAATAGTAAACAAGAGGAACGCACTGAATTGGAAGGTGAGAATAGTTAAAGTATAAGACAAGAGGTACAAGAGGGCTAGTAGGCCGGGCATCAGGAGCTAGAGCTCAGTGTGCCGTAGTGAGGGATAGGTGAGCACCACCACCTTGCCCGCCTGTTGCTTCTCCACACCCGGGCCAGTCTTGCGGGACGGCTCTAAGTCCGCCCCACCTGAAATATTCACAAACTCTAGAGAAAAAATAAAGTGATTTCTATCAATGATGCAGAACCGCTTAGATCCCGGGCGCGTCGCTAGTAACAGTGGGAGCTGAGAGTGATACCTGGGAGCTGGCACCTCAGAGATCGTCTACAATGTCTCGGACCTCATCTATGTCGGTGTAAAAGACTTTAGAACTTCTTTCTTCTTTGGCTTTCTCACTTACAAGCTCTCTACGGTGTGGAAAGTTGCTGGGAGTGGGAAGCATCTATCTTGAGGTTATCTTGAGATGATTTCGGGGCTCCAGTGTCCCCGCGGCCCGGTCCTCGACCAGGCCTCCACCCCCAGGAAGCAACCCGTGACAGCTGACTAACACCCAGGTACCTATTTACTGCTAGGTAACAGGGGCATAGGATGAAAGAAACTCTGCCCATTGTTTCTCGCCGGCGCCCGGGATCGAACCCGGGACCACAGGATACCAGTAATAGATTCCCAAACAACTGAAATCTAGATTCCTTTACGAAAATGTCTCATTACTGAAAATAATTTCAAGCAATAATGCCCTTTATATAGTTTTATTTATTTATTTCTATATACAAGAGTTGTTACAGTCTTGTACAGCCACTGGCACGCGTAGCGTTTCCGGCAAGTCCTTAATCCTAATATTTTTCGCAATACGACCCCGCCCAATCGTTTAACAACCAGGTACCCATTTTACTGTTGGGTAAACAGAGGCGACAGTTAAGGATTGGCGCCCAGTATATCCTCCCCGGCCAGGATGCGAACCCAGGCCAGGATGTGAACCCAGGCCAGGATGTGAACCCAGGCCAGGATGTGAACCCAGGCCAAAGCGCTCGCGAAACGCCAGGCGAGTGGCTTACCACTACGCCACGGGGACTACTAAATTTCCAACCCACGAAGCTCAGAACGAGGGCGTCTAATGGTAGCTGACCACCGTTAACCACCTGCCATATATTTACGTTAACCACCTGCTATATAAACATACAAAACGTGGCATCAATATCACCAGTGAACATTTTCCTGTTTTAAACATGATTAAATTAACCACGCGACCCACACAAGTGAAATGAAAGTGACAACATTTGTCTGGGAAGGTGACTCGATCGCGGCTAGGAAATACAAACCGAAGCTGTCTCTATTTTCCGCTTGTTACAACTTGTAATAAAGTTGTTACATCTTGGCTTAACGTGTTTATGACGTATTAGAACGTTGTTACAACTTGTAATAAAGTTGTTACATCGTGGCTTAACGTGTTTATGACGTATTAGAACGTTGTTACAACTTGCTATATTGGTTGTTATAACTGGTTAGGTGTTAAAACTTGTTCGAACATTGTACCAACGTCGTAGTTTCGGTGTGTGTCTGGCGGGATTCGATCGAGTGTGAGTGGAACTCAATGCTAATAGTTAAATAATATTTCCGCTACACAGTGTGTCAGTGTACTTCACCGTGTAAGTGTATTTGGAGAAGCAATTAATCTCTAATGACTGAACTAGAGGAGAAGTTCGCGAGAGCCCAGGTGAACTGCCAATTATAGCTAATATAATATGCTACAAATATATATATATATTTTAGCACACAAAAGCTGCATGGTATAGTGGTATACTGGTATGAGTAATGTAATATATCAAGTGTTGGTTTTCCCTATTATTAATTTTTTATTAATATTAACACATATAAATCACATTAACGTGGTATATATCAATATGAAAATCCACTAGGGCTGTGAGTTGGGTTCGAACCTGCGACCTACGAACAGTGGTCGCAGGTTTGCACCTACCTATAGTACTAGAGGATTTTTTCATTATTATTATTATTGAAATAATAATGATAACAATAATACTAATATTATAATTATTAATATTACTACTCCATAATTATTCTACCTGTTTCATCTGCCACAACGTATAAAATACAAAATGTTAACCTAACTAGAAGCTTACGAACCTAACCCATCCCCCTTCCTAACCTAAGCAACCGATTCATAGAAAACGTGGATACTGTGAGCCGCTACTAGTCATAGTACCTTGTAACTTGTACCTTGGGGCCCACAAGGTACAGGAAGAGACGTGGTGGTTGACTGATAAAGATTAAGCCACCCAAGAGGTGGCATGGGCATGAATAGCCCGACAACGACGTGGTAGTTGAGAGACCGGGTGCTGCAGAGAGCACACGGCTCACAGACAACAATGAAGGCAAACGCTCGCACTCAAAATTCAAATTCAACCTTATGTAAATGTTGATTTATTTCCATTTATATGTAATGTGGCTGGCGAGGGATGGTAGGTCTGCTGTGTGTTTGTTGAGGAGAGAAAACTGCGGAGAGCAGACGACTGCTGCATCACACACTAGGGGAGAGCAGACGACTGCTGCATCACACACTAGGGGAGAGGAGACAACTGCTGCATCACACACTAGGGAAGAGGAGACAACTGCTGCATCACACACTAGGGAAGAGGAGACAACTGCTGCATCACACACTAGGGAAGAGGAGACAACTGCTGCATCACACACTAGGGGAGAGGAGATGACTACAGCATCACACACTATGGGAGAGGAGACACATACAGCATCACACACTAGGGGAGAGGAGACACATACAGCATCGCACACTATGGGAGAGGAGACACATACAGCATCACACACTATGGGAGAGGAGACACATACAGCATCACACACTAGGGGAGAGGAGACACCTACAGCATCACACACTAGGGGAGAGGAGACCCCTACAGCATCACACACTATGGGAGAGGAGACACATACAGCATCACACACTATGGGAGAGGAGACACCTACAGCATCCCACACACTGACAATCACCTTATCTCTAACAAGAGAGAGTACACTTTAGTTATCCATAATTCAGCTGCGTTTATCGGTATTAAATTCTAATGAAGATTAACATGATAAACATACATAGAGTAATAATCCATAAATATGATAATCCTAATCAAAAGAATTTTCCCATTTACGTAAGCGCATTGATGTACGGTTCATGCGCATGCGCGCTCCGGCACCCACGTAGTGAAGTGGGTGATACAGTCACGGGGGTCTCCGTGGCCTAGTGGCTGCGGGAGCAACACGTACCATCCCAGGAACCTAGATTTCTAGGAACATTCTCGTCTCTTGTGTTTCTAAGAAACACAAAAGATGTGTTAAGTCTGCATTCTTAATCTGTTAATTCTTACATTCATCCTATTCTTAAGCTCATCCGCTTGTTTAGTTAGTACTTATAGTAACGATGAGGACCATAGTACATATATGACATAATGGACAATTAGAAAGTGGAAATTGTTACTATTGTGTTTGGATTAACCGGAAAAGGTTTTGTATTTGTTGCAAAGACAACCTAACCTAACCTAACCTTCCTAGGGCCTAATACACGCTATCTGAGGCCTAATAAAGTACATATAAGTACTATACTAGGCCTAGGAATATTTCACTTTGTTTATTAACTTTATTTTTATCTTACTCTATAAAATGAATAGTACCAAATTCTACTATCTAATTGCTTAGTACGTCAATATTTGTACTATGGTGCAGTTACAAAACAGTACTATCGAAACAGGAGGATGAGTTGTATTCTTACACTCATCCTAATCTTCCCTTTGTCTTACCTGTTCCTCACCTCTCATCTTACTCTCATCTTAGCATATATTTGCCTTCCATTCTTCTATTACTCGACTTGATAATGGTCCAGAATGGACCGAAACGTGTCACAAGGAATATGAAAAGTACCAGCCTTCCTTGTTTCGCTCTCTCATAAACTGTATTATGTATTATTGAATATACATATTGATTATACAGCGGGGGGTATTATTGACCCCCCTGGCACTGAATAGGCACTGGCACTGACATTGTTATTCCTAGATACTACACACATGTTAATTCCGCTCAACGAGAAGATCTGATCTGAGCCTTGCATCTGGTATATCACATCTGAGTTCTTCATTTCGTCCAAAGGAAATCAGATGAACATCTGATTGGTGACCATTGAACATGGTGTTGTCTGAGTGTCCTGTACAGAGGTCAGCTCTGTGTAGAGGACCTGTGGGGAAAGATAGAGGCCTCTTTTGTTTACAGAAGAGGCAGAGAGAAGTCCGCGATGGAGACTTCGCGGACTATACACCAATACAGATGTATACCGCCTCTCAGTGCATATACACTAGAAGTTTACCTTAATCCTGGACTAAAGTATACTTGCTGGTTAGTTAGTATACTGCAAAGGCCTTAATAACCCTCGCGCAGTTAATAGGACTTAAAAGACCAACACCCAACCTAACCAAGTCCCACCACATCGAGTGTGTATCAATCAGATTCATCTCCACTTGCAAATACTTGAGATCACATAAACAAAAATTATTTATCGCTATGAGAGGTCGGGGTGCTGAAGGCGACGACCATGGGAAAGGAATCAAATATGCAGGAGAGAAAAGTTAGTATTATCATGAATATGTTACCACGGTGATTGGCCTCCCTCCCTCCCTCACCTTGTGTGATGGTGGGTGTCACACCTCTCTCTCTCTCTCTCTCTCTCTCTCTCTCTCTCTCTCTCTCTCTCTCTCTCTCTCTCTCTCTCTCTCTCTCTCTCTCTCTCTCTCATTATTCGTTCGCCCCAAAGATTCCTCCAACCTCACAACATTCCCAAGTCTCCCACTCACCCCCATTACAGACAGTCCCACACCGAGTACTCATCAGTGCCTCGGAGAGTGCCAACTCTGGTGCCAACGGTAATTAAGGAGGGTTCTGCTGCAGGCAGTGCCAACCAGTGCAACCTTATCAATATAATACGATTGGCTGTTGACCTGACGCGTCGGCCAAGTACTGCCCCGTTTTAAAGATGAATAAATGAGTTCTGATGAATGAACTAGTGGAGAGGTGGTTGTGTTGTGTGATGTACCATGTTGTGTGTGTGTGTGTGTGTGTGTGTGTGTGTGTGTGTGTGTGTGTGTGTGTGTGTGTGTGTGTGTGTGTGTGTGTGTGTGTGTGTGTGTGTGTGCGTGCGTGAGTGCGTGTACTGAAGAATTACCCCAGTTCTCCCGCCTCGCGACGAGCACAATGCCGTTCTCTCAGGCGTCGCCGCCTTGAGCGGCAACTCCGCCAAGCGGCAAGAATCAAAACTACGATTTTAAACCTCGCTTGACATTTGAGCCGTCGCGAGGCTCCCGCCACTACTTCTGAGACAGGTAAAGAAGTGCACAATCTTCAAACGAAAGCTCGTTATCCTCTTGCGCAGACGAGAGCAGCAGTAGCCACAACAGCCGGCCATGCTCCGGTGGCGAGAGTGAGCCAAGTTTCCCGCTCCGAGTCCAGGCACAGAGTGAACTGCGCATGCGTCTCCTGAAATCCATACCTGTGACGTCACGCTGGAAGCTGGAAAAAGAATGTCCACTCTTCAGTGACGAAATATTTTTTATTTACAGATTCTAGCTATGAATATCCTCTACATTTCTACTGGTTAAGACCGCGGTGCGATACAGAACGAGGCTTTATGAGAGAAACATACATATGACAGTCTATAAGAGCAACATTAGACGACACTGAGGATAAATCAGGCATCTGGCAACAATGAGGGTGACGTCACACCCAATGGACGGTACAGGTGGTCTGATAGATAGACAAATACAATAAACATTGGTGCGTTAGCTTCATTTTCCTTGCAAACGTGGAAGTGACTGGAGCGCAAGTGGTGGTTGCTGGCCACACGGTAAACAGTGCAAGGGAAGTCGACCGTTTGACAGTGAAATGCACAGTTCAGAATTTTGATTCAATGCGACAGAGATTTACGCGTTATTTTAGATAATTTTGTGTACACTAAGCTCGGCCACAACCAAGAACGGGAACCCTTTTATTATACTAACTTAAACATATATATATAAATATAAATATTTAAATCGAGCGAGAACGATTGCGATTATCAAAATGAACTCTTGAAGAAAAGTGGGAAAACAAAATGCCGGTGGAGTGATGCAGAGAGCTGGAGTCTGCCATGTTGTTGTCCCCGCCAGTGCCGCGAAGACAAGCAAGTGAAGCCATCACAGGGGTTCCCGCTCCCTCAAACGCCCCCGACCTCCACCACCGCCTCCAGCATCCACATCACAGCCTTCTGTTGGGCCTCCGGTCGCCACCATCCCCTTCAAGAGCGCTAGTGCCCCCTGTTCCACCTCCTTCTGCCGCCCCTCCGCCGCGTCTTCACCGAAACTAATCTGACAGTAAGGGGATCTCGCCGGAGGCTGAGCCCTGCACAGATCACTCGCTGCCTGAGCCCCTGCGCTAGGGACACCCAAGTCGGCAGCGGTAAAGGAGATAGAGAGGATTTCTTTGCTGGAAAATTGGGGATCAAAGTGGCAGGCAAGACATGAAGTTAATGGCTAGAGTGGTTGGTTTGTTCCTCTTGCCTTCGGGGATTGCCGTCGGGTAGTAGTGTCAGTCTCTGGAGTGTAGACAATTATGTCGTGCTTATGAGGACAGTTCGGCCACCCCGGTGTTGTCGACTCACCCTCTTGTTAGCTAGCAATAGTCTCACACGTTCAAGATCTCGTCCCTGTCGCCGCTGACTTTGGTGATTGGTAATTCTAGCAGATAGGAATATTTCGTGATTAATGAAGCTTTTGGTATAGTTTTGCCACAGTCGGAAGCGACGGAAGAGTAAATCCCGCTAATCATCGTCGGAAAACCTACCCCGCGCCACAGCGTGCTGTCACGCCGCCAGCCGCAGGTCGCCGCGGTAAACCCCCGCTACTTGCGCTGCACAAGACGCTGGAAGCCTCCTGCAGGATGTACTCTCCGGACAAAATGATGAGTTCTAAGCCGCTAGGAGGACCCATCTCGACCAACGGAGGTGGAGGGTTCACCGGCCGCTACAGCCCAACTTACCGCTCGCCCGACCCGATGCGGCGATGCATGAGCAACGCACCTGTCTCCGTAAGTCACACCTGTCTTCTTCTCCTCCACACATTTGCAATAATCTCACTCTATATTATTTGCGTCTCATGCTCTTTTATTTTCATAGCGTCACGGTTGTATTTTTGTGTGTTTTGTGTTGCGTTAGAGTGTTTATTTCGCCATCACTGATAATGAGGTCTAGTAATTGTATCATGTATTGATTCATTTCTCACACATAGATTAATATTTGCATGCATGCAATTGGTGTGTTGCAAGTGTTGACGGACTTGAGCGGTGTGTGGCTCCGACACCACTTAAGCTGCACCATCTCACATTCTTTAGTGATGACATTTTTAATTAAATGTAAGTGACAAGGTGAATAGCAAGCATGCATTAATGACAGCACTGAGGAAGGCATTTAGCTTCATTCACATGTCATCCTTTGTCAGATATTTGTTGTATTTGTTTTTTAAATTGAGTCTAGATGTTGTGATATGTGGTGAAAGGTGGTTAATACTCTGATTTGTTTTGTCATCAACACACATTATTCCTCACTTATGATGGAGTATTTCTAGTGGTACCCAAGAAATAATTAATCATTTGAATAATCGACAATTTTAAACTAATTTGGAAGTTTTTCTTTGTTTTGTCTTGTTGACAATTGTGTTCATGTTCTTGAGTGTAAACAGTCCCGTTGTCTGGTACTTAGCGGGTCACAAACACACTTCCTCACGTCCATACAAGCTTCGTTGGTAACTTAATAACTAATAACGAATGTCTACCATCTTCTTGACTGTTACCAATACCTACGACAAACACTTCATTCTTTCTTCCTGTTTTCCCATAAATCATCGATAATCTTACCTACCAAATAAAGGAGATGTGTAAAATACTTCCCAATAAATTATAATTACGTTTAACAAGCGCCATCCAAACTTGGAGCAGCAACAAGACTCTGAAACAAGCGCTTCCATCACTAACAACCAATTATTGCTGAGGTGAGAGCTCTCACACCTCAGGTCTCTCTCACACAAGGGGGGTAGAAATAGCCTAAGCTACTCTATCCCTTTGAGATATATTTCTTGCTTATCTCAATAAACATACTTGAACTTGAACTCCCTCACACCTCAGGTGCTAACAACGTCATGGTGATTGAAGCTACGATATATAGAAGCCCAATGGTTACTATATATATGGAGGGCGATATATAGAAGCCCAATGGTTACTATATATATGGAGGGCGATATATAGAAGCCCAATGGTTACTATATATATGGAGGGAACCATAGTTTATGGAAACGTTATATACCATGCTTTAATAGAACCCTTGAATTAATGTTTCCCAAGTTAATCATCGCTGTTGTTGTTTAAGATTCGCTACTTGGAACAAAATGTTCCAAGTAGCACGGGCTATGGTGAGCCCGTAGACTGTCTTAGTTAATCATCGTCTTCTTCTTGTAATGGAGTAAACACTTAAGAAATGTCAGTGACTGATCTTATACAGACTCGGGAAGAAATATTAGTAGATAACATACTGTAGTGAGTTGCCTTGTTTATCAACGAGATTGACCTTATGTACTTTGTTGAGTGCAACTGGTGTAAATATGTACTTTGCATATTTACATATATGTAAATATGTACTTTACACTCAGATTTTAGATGTTTGCAAAACACACAGTAGTTAACTTTAGCATTTAGCATCAACGGAACACTCAAAATTATAGTATATATATATATATATATATATATATATATATATATATATATATATATATATATATATATATATATATATATAGTAATGCTTGAATTGCAGTAAATTATGAGGGAGAAATGTGAGAATATAGAATATATATATATATATATATATATATATATATATATATATATATATATATATATATATGAGAAACATCAGCGACTCTTATATTCTATATTCTCACATTTCTCCCTCATAATTTACTGCAATTCAAGCATTACTAACTAAACAAACAAATGTTTCCCCCTGACCTACAACTATATACATCAGTCAACAAACAGGCGCCTCACAGTTTCCTTCACTCAGTCCAATAGTGTTACATTTGACCTGCATAGAAAACTTAATGAAATATTTGTAATTTATCACTGACCACACCAACTCTTCCCACCCTCGACGGTGCTCAAAGTCTCGTAAGAGTCACTTGGTCGTCCTCTCCTAGCTCTCCCTCGAGCTCTCTCCCTCGAGCTCTCCCTCGAACCCACCCTCGAGGCCACCTCTGGTGCCCAACCATATAAGCCCAGCTGTAAGGTGCGTCAGTAACTATAGTGCCAACGTCACCAAGTCTGCTCCCGATATGCCACAAGGGTATACCTGTTCATATCTCTGATCCCTGTATCATGCAGGCTACTGTAACCCGCTCTCTCTGTATCATGCAGGCCACTGTAACCTGCTCTGCTGGTCCCTGTATCATGCAGGCCACTGTAACCTGCTCTGCTGGTCCCTGTATCATGCAGGCCACTGTAACCCGCTCTGCTAGTCACTGTATCATGCAGGCCACTGTAACCCACTCTGCTGGTCCCTGTATCATGCAGGCTACTGTAACCCGCTCTCCCTGTATCATGCAGGCTACTGTAACCCGCTCTCCCTGTATCATGCAGGCTACTGTAACCCGCTCTCTCTGTATCATGCAGGCCACTGTAACCTGCTCTGCTGATCCCTGTATCATGCAGGCCACTGTAACCCGCTCTCTCTGTATCATGCAGGGCACTGTAACCTGCTCTGCTGGTCCCTGTATCATGCAGGCCACTGTAACCCGCTCTGCTGGTCCCTGTATCATGCAGGCCACTGTAACCTGCTCTCATGTGTATAATGCCTCATTAACTGCCAGTGAAATATCGCCCACCTCACTCCTGGACTACTCCCATGATATAATGAAATACTTCAATGATATAATGAATAACTCCAGCGATATAATGAATTACTCTAATGATATAATGAATAACTCCAGCGATAGAATTAATTACTCCAATGATATAATGAAATCTTCCAGCGATATAATGAACAACTACAGCGGTATAATGAACTACTCCAATGATATAATGAGCTATTCCAATGTAACAGTGAACTCCAACGATATAGTCAACTATTCCAACGAAATATAATAAAATACTCCCACGATATAATGAACTACTGCAACGGTATAAACTACCCCAACAATATAATGAACTACTCCAATGCTACAGTGAACTACACTAACGACATAACGAGGTAATAGCCTAGTACCGATGTCGCTTGGCTCACCCCCAATAATATAATCGCTTGTAACATCAATTCAGAGGTCGTTTTCTCCCATGTAATAATGTGCGACACTGGTAAATAATATCAATCCAAGTGTGGCCCAACCTGCTCAGACTATATCCTCTTGCTAGTATGGTTCAGTCCAGCCCACCCTGACCCACCTTGACGCCATACGCACTCAATAACACGGGTCGATAGGGCCCCCTCTGTGGCCCACCCTCAACCCACTCTTGCATGGCCATACTGACTGGGCCACACATGTTACACAGTGGCCATATATGTCACACAGTGGCCATATATGTCACACAGTGGCCATATATGTCACACAGTGGCCATATATGTCACACAGTGGCCATATATGTCACACAGTGGCCACACATGTTACTGGCCACCCAACACTGTACCTGGCCAGGTAAAGGCTCAGATCTGCCTTGACTTAAACACATCGCTCACCAGTAGTGTACCAACTAATAATAATGACAATAATTGGCTCCAGAGTAAACTGTATACTTCCTCGGCGGTTCCCAAGTGCGTCGTACTTTATTAGCGGTTCCTGATTCTGCGTCAGCCGGGTCCCGGGTCTATGCCAAACTGCGTCAGCCGGGTCCCGGGTCTATGCCAAATTGCGTCAGCCGGGTCCCGGGTCTATGCCAAACTGCGTCAGCGGGCCCCAGATCTATGGCAAACTGCGTCAGTGGGCTCCGAGTCTATGCCAAATTGCGTCAGCGGGCTCCGGGTCTCCGCCAAACTGCGTCAGTGGGAACTCTTGCGTCACGCAAGCACTCAGGTAAAGACAGGACACTCTTCCTCTCTCCATATGAATGAAAGTATTCCAAGATAAGCTTGGAGTGCTCAAGGTATGCCTGTTATGTCAAGTATACGCTAGATGCGCTAAGTATATGTTAACTATAGGAGGCCTGGTCGACGACCGGGCCGCGGGGACGCTAAGCCCCGGAAGCACCTCAAGGTAACTACGCCAAACATTGGTTAGCTACGCCAGGCGTATGATTAGCTGCGGTCTGGGTATAAGCCGTCAAGCCCGAGGCCTCGTGTTAGACCAACAGACATTTAGGAACCACAGGTGCACCACTGGTGGTGTTTGTGGCAGGGGGGAGAACAACCACAGGTGCACCACTGGTGGTGTTTGTGGCAGGGGGGAGAACAACCACAGGTGCACCACTGGTGGTGTTTGTGGCAGGGGGGAGAACAACCACAGGTGCACCACTGGTGGTGTTTGTGGCAGGGGGGAGAACAACCACAGGTGCATAAAGGTAACCGAAGTTCAAGCACCAACAAACACACCAAACAACACAAGCAACAAGAACAGTAACAGGAACAAACAAAAATAATTAACAAAAACAGCTGCTGCTTCAACTGCGCAACAAAACCAACACCACTAACAAACAAACCAACAACAGTAAGAGCAACACAACAGCAACAACGGTACTAACAACAGTAGCAACAGCGACTAAACAAAACAAACGCAGCAACAACAACAAGAACAGTTCTCTCCAACAATTGCTGGCACACATTTGTCAATCGATCCAAACATATCGACCTTTACAAAGTGTTCCATATATGAACACAGTAACAAAGTGTTCCATATATGAACACAGTAACAAAGTGTTCCATATATGAACACAGTAACAAAGTGTTCCATATATGAACACAGTAACAAACTGTTCCATATATGAACACAGTAACAAAGTGTTCCATATATGAACACAGTAACAAACTGTTCCATATATGAACACAGTAACAAAGTGTTCCATATATGAACACAGTAACAAACTGTTCCATATATGAACACAGTAACAAAGTGTTCCATATATGAACACAGTAACAAAGTGTTCCATATATGAACACAGCAACAAAGTGTTCCATATATGAACACAGCAACAAAGTGTTCCATATATGAACACAGCAACAAAGTGTTCCATATATGAACACAGCAACAAACAATTCCATATATGAACACAGCAACAAAGTGTTCCATATATGAACACAGTAACAAAGTGTTCCATATATGAACACAGCAACAAACAATTCCATATATGAACACAGCAACAAAATGTTCCATATATGAACACAGCAACAAAGTGTTCCATATATGAACACAGCAACAAAGTGTTCCATATATGAACACAGCAACAAAGTGTTCCATATATGAACACAGTAACAGTGTTCCATATATGAACACAGCAAAAAACAATTCCATATATGAACACAATAACAATAAAATTGCTATGAACCAAATATCTTGATATAATAATGAGATCAAATTTCTCGATGAAGAAATAAAAACTAATCACATTCCCTGTCTATACCGACCTCATTATAAAAACGATGGTCCGGATAAAGCAACCGGCTCTTAGTTAGAAATGTCTTTAATTCGCTTCCACTGTGGAGTAGTCCGGTCGTTTAAAATCTGGACGCAAAAAGTTCCGTCGTATGGAACAGATATATATGTCTCAACTTTCTCAATTTGGATAAGAATTATTTGCTCATCCGAAATTAATCATTCGGATGATTCCCATCCCAGTATCTCCTAGCCACCTACCCCCATCCTTTTATAACTATACGACCTTCCTATATATTTCACCTTCATCCACCCCCACCACCATCATTCTCCTCGTTCAGTCTCCCGTCAAATCAGGTAGAAATGTTCGTATTACTGGTAGAATGTTCAGTTTTCTGCTGAACTGAATTCAGAGTTCCATGACAGGATCTTATGTAAGAACCTTTGTAAACACGTCCCTTTTTTTCTCGAATTAATGTGCACTTTGCAAACAGAAGCAACATTAATTAGCTTACAAGTATCGCTGTCTCAATCACCACCAACCACCATCACAACCAAGACCAATCACCACCAATCACAATCAAGACCAATCACCACTAATCGTTCCTCAGCAACCCCCTCCCCCAAGGACACAGTTACTGAATGTATCCCCTTACCAAAGGAGAATTACGCAGTGATACCCTGAGCTGTGCCCGAATCATGGGCCGCACACTGATTCATTTTCTCGGACGCGCAAACACGTTGGTGTCATCTTTCGTTGGCCGACACAGTGAAGAGAATGGCGTTTGGGAAGGGGAGTTTACACTGGTTGAATTCTAATGTCTAAACCCAAGTGAAGGACTGTGTGTGTGTGTGTGTGTGTGTGTGTGTGTGTGTGTGTGTGTGTGTGTGTGTATACACTCACCTAATTGTGCTTACGGGGGTTGAGTTCTGGCTCTTTGGTCCCACCTCTCAACCGTCAATCAACTGGTGTACAGATTCCTGAGCCTACTGCGATCTATCATATCTACACTTGAAACTGTGTATGGAGTCAGCCTCCACCACATCGTGTGTGTGTGTGTGTGTGTGTGTGTGTGTGTGTGTGTGTGTGTGTGTGTGTGTGTGTGTGTGTGTGTGTGTGTGTGTAGACCCAGACCAGGGGGAGGGGAAGGGATCGATATGACTGGCCATTGCTGCAATAGTTTTGGCTTTGTCAAGTAATTGCCAAAGTGGCTCACCAACAATAATGTCGTTAGCCGCCACGCGCCGGAAGCCCCGACCAGCATGCAACTCCGCCAATCACAACCACGTCATTCCTCCTCTCCGCATTCTGATTGGTCGACCCGCATACTAAACACGGTACTATAACCCCCCACCATTACCTGCATTCACTCTCACTGAAAAGGACCTGAATGGGGCCAACTATAGTACATATGGGGGCCAAGCCTGGCCAGGTGAGGGGCCACGTGGCACTAGAGGGGAGGGCCACGTGGCACTAGAGGGGAGGGCCACGTGGCCACCGTGGACGCCACACTTCCCCCAATTGGTTGTTCCTGTCGGAGCTTCCGATACGACACCCGAAAGCCGATATCCGAGCAGGAGGCGATAACCAGTGGGGGAGGAGCGATAACTAGTTGGGGGGGGGGGGGGTGAGGCAGGTCAGATTCCCTGATGACTCTCATATATCATAACTATTAATAACAACAATAATAATAATAATATTAATAATAATATTAATAATAATAATAATTATTATTATTATTATTTATAATAAATAATCATGACAAATGTAGAAGCAACATACACAAATATTAATATTTAATAATTGTCTTAAAATTCTAATATAAACGGCCTAATTAAATAATTGATCATGCTACTAATTAATTTAAAGAACAAATATTGTTCTTCGACTTCTCAGCGATACTCTCTCTCTCTCTCCCTTTATCTTTCTCTCTCTCCCTTTATCTTTCTCTCTCTATCTTTCTCTCCCTTTCTCTCTCTCTCTCTCTCTCTCTCCCTTTCTCTCTCTCTCTCTCTCTCTCTCTCTCTCCATGCACTATACTAGTGGACGAGTCCTGGACTAACAAGGCAATTCTTAACAACACAATTGAACGAGGAACAAACTCCACGTTTACTGACGAGAGCGTTTGGTTTACGGTCATTTTACGGTGTACTACGATGTCGCGACCACAGGAGCCTAACCATCCTTATTCTACTCCAAAGTTGTTCCTTCCCAATTGCTTGTTACCGTCTACGGCTGTCTATTGACGCGTATTACCTTCTATTTTCTGTCGATTCGTTATATTTACGCTTTGTTTAATTTTGCCGGTTCAATTAATTATATATAAATATATATAAATATATATATATATGTAAATGTATGCATTCTTATTCGTATTCATTCACATATGTAATTTTATATTTTACATATTCTTAAACATGTTAATTATTAGGTTTATTCAAATACATATTTGCAAGTTTTATAATACATGTTTATATATTCTTATCTGCTTTATTCTTCCTAAGACTTATTTATCAATTCTTTGAGAGCAAATTAATGTTTTGAGAATATTTTAGTTAGACAATATGACAGAAACAATTAATTATAACAATCAGAAACAAAATAGGAAAAAAACTGGTGCAATTATACAGCAATCTGGAACAACATATATAACAATCTGGAACAAAATATACCACATTCTGGTACAAAATATAACAATCAGGTACAAAATAATAATTTGTAATTTTCTTGGAGAGTGTTGGAAGATTATATTAAAAAAAAAGTAATTACAATTTTCTCAAGGCTTTCATTGGCATAAGAAAGTAAACTATAAAATACATTAAATAAAAATGAATAAAGAATTAATAAATAATATATTAGCAAATATAATAAAAATAGCAGCAGTACAAATAACAGAAAATTTGATTATATATATTGCTATATCCGTACAATATATTCCCTTGAACAGGTGTACAAACTACACCTAAGTAATTACAGGTGTACTTACCTTAAAAACTCAAGATTATCACCAAGCCACAGAAGAGTACATACCTTTCTGCAAGGACAAAACATAATATTAGAATTTAAAATATTTACAATGTAATAATAATAAAAAATAATATGATAATGGTGATTATAATAGAGGGGAAAATAATTGATAAATAAATATACATCTGTAAATTTGTATTTATCAAATATCCGTTATTTCATTTTCAATCATCGGTAAATTTATGATTTTAATACGGAGCCCGCGATGAATTCTGTTGTGTTGGGGGGCAGTGAAGCCAGGTTTGGCTTCCACACACGGGTGTTATGAGAACACCTGCCGCGGGTGTTATTGTTGTTGTTATGAGAACACCTGCCGCGGGTGTTATTGTTGTTGTTATCGGAACACCTGCGGCAGGTGTTGTTGTGTTATCGGAACACCTGCGGCAGGTATTGTTGTGTTATTAGAACACCTACGGCAGGTATTGTTGTTGTGTTATTAGAACACCTGCGGCAGGTATTGTTGTGTTATTAGAACACCTACGGCAGGTATTGTTGTTGTGTTATCGGAACACCTGCGGCAGGTATTGTTGTGTTATTAGAACACCTGCGGCAGGTATTGTTGTTGTGTTATTAGAACACCTACGGCAGGTATTGTTGTTGTTATTAGAACACCTGCGGCAGGTATTGTTGTTATTAGAACACCTGCGGCAGGTATTGTTGTGTTATCGGAACACCTGCGGCAGGTATTGTTGTGTTATTAGAACACCTGCGGCAGGTGTTGTTGTGTTATCGGAACACCTGCGGCAGGTATTGTTGTGTTATTAGAACACCTGCGGCAGGTATTGTTGTTATTAGAACACCTGCGGCAGGTGTTGTTGTGTTATCGGAACACCTGCGGCAGGTATTGTTGTGTTATTAGAACACCTGCGGCAGGTATTGTTGTGTTATCAGAACACCTGCGGCAGGTATTGTTGTTGTGTTATTAGAACACCTACGGCAGGTATTGTTGTTGTGTTATCAGAACACCTGCGGCAGGTATTGTTGTTGTTATTAGAACACCTGCGGCAGGTATTGTTGTTGTTATTAGAACACCTGCGGCAGGTATTGTTGTGTTATCAGAACACCTGCGGCAGGTATTGTTGTTGTTATTAGAACACCTGCGGCAGGTATTGTTGTTATTAGAACACCTGCGGCAGGTATTGTTATCTGAACACCTGCGGCAGGTATTGTTGTTGTGTTATCAGAACACCTGCGGCAGGTATTGTTGTTATTAGAACACCTGCGGCAGGTATTGTTGTTATTAGAACACCTGCGGCAGGTATTGTTGTTATTAGAACACCTGCGGCAGGTATTGTTGTTGTTATTAGAACACCTGCGGCAGGTATTGTTATTGTGTTATTAGAACACCTGCGGCAGGTATTGTTGTTGTTATTAGAACACCTGCGGCAGGTATTGTTGTTGTGTTATTAGAACACCTGCGGCAGGTATTGTTGTGTTATCAGAACACCTGCGGCAGGTATTGTTGTTATTAGAACACCTGCGGCAGGTATTGTTGTTATTAGAACACCTGCGGCAGGTATTGTTGTTGTTATTAGAACACCTTCGGCAGGTATTGTTATTAGAACACCTGCGGCAGGTATTGTTGTGTTATCAGAAAACCTGCGGCAGGTATTGTTGTTATGTTATTAGAACACCTGCGGCAGGTATTGTTGTTATCAGAACACCTGCGGCAAATATTATTGTTGTGTTATTAGAACACCTGCGGCAGGTATTATTGTGTTATCTGAACACCTGCGGCGGGTATTGTTGTTATCAGAACACCTGCGGTCAATATTATTGTTGTGTTATTAGAATATCTGAGGCAGGTATTGTTGTTGTGTTATCAGAACACCTGCGGCAGGTATTGTTGTTATTAGAACA
The DNA here is from genome assembly GCF_040958095.1 of Procambarus clarkii. NCBI lineage: Eukaryota > Metazoa > Arthropoda > Malacostraca > Decapoda > Cambaridae > Procambarus > Procambarus clarkii. Next base: position 48,390,370 of record NC_091151.1, on the reverse strand, counting down.
CCTGCGGCAGGTATTGTTATTAGAACACCTGCGGCAGGTATTATTGCTGTGTTATCAGAACACCTGCGGCAGGTATTGTTGTTATTAGAACACCTGCGACAGGTATTGTTGTTATCAGAACACCTGCGGCAGGTATTGTTGTTATTAGAACACCTGCGGCAGGTATTATTGCTGTTTTATCAGAACACCTGCGTCAGTTATTGTTGCCATGTTATCAGACCAGCGGCGGATATTGTTGCCATGTTATCAGACCAGCGACGGGTATTGTTGCCATGTTATCATACTAGCAGCGGGTATTGTTGCCATGTTATCAGACCAGCGGCGGGTATTGTTGCCATGTTATCAGACCAGCGGCGGGTATTGTTGCCATGTTATCAGACCAGCGGCGGGTATTGTTGCCATGTTATCTGACCACCGGCAATTATTGTTACCATGTTATCAGACATGCAGCGGGTATTGTTGCCATGTTATCACACCAGCGGCGGGTATTGTTGCCATGTTATCAGACCAGCGGCAATTATTGTTGCCATGTTATCAGACATGCAGCGGGTATTGTTGCCATGTTATCAGACAAGCAGCGGGTATTGTTGCCATGTTATCAGACCAGCAGCGGGAATTGTTGCCATGTTATCAGACCAGCAGCGGGTATTGTTGCCATGTTATCAGACAAGCAGCGGGTATTGTTGCCATGTTATCAGACCAGCAGCGGGAATTGTTGCCATGTTATCAGACCAGCAGCGGGTATTGTTGCCATGTTATCATACCAGCAGCGGGTATTGTTGCCATGTTATCATACCAGCAGCGGGTATTGTTGCCATGTTATCATACCAGCAGCGGGTATTGTTGCCATGTTATCATCATAGCAGCGGGTATTGTTGCCATGTTATCAGACCAGCAGCGGGTATTGTTGCCATGTTATCAGACCAGCAGCGGGTATTGTTGCCATGTTATCATACTAGCAGCGGGAGGGCCCGGCTTCACACTGGTAGGGCTGTGCTCCGACCAGCCCTCCGAGGATATCATCATTGTGTCCTATAACGACCGTGATGGACACGTTATCGTGTCAACGTGTGTTATCAGGTGTTATGATTAGACATCATCATCATCATCGTGTACTATAATGACCGGTATATTCACTACAGCCTCGGGGTAAAACTGTTATCCTGTACACAATTGACGTGCCGGTGCTGTTATCCTGTACACAATTGACGCGTCTGTTTACATTCTCGATATCCGCTGTACTTTAATACGCAAACGTTTCCACGTCATGTGATCGATGGTCTCGCCTGCCAAAACGTTCAACGTTTGGCTGTTTAAGCACAAACGTTCAACCGCGCTGCTATCGCCAGCCTCAAAGATAACGTTCTACCATCGATAGTTCTCCTTCCTGACGTGATTATCACCAGCGTATAGCTGAACTATTATCGTGGCGTCGACGCACGACTGAACCACCTCAACTACCTGTGGTTAACGACCGTCTCCACGTACTGGCCGACAGCAAGTCCAGTCACCTTAACCCACTGGACTTAACACCTACATGTGTCAAGTTACAGCCCCCTCTCCTGTGCCAGGGGACGTTCACTACGGGCTCACCATAGCCCGTGCTACTTGGAACGTTTTGTTCGCAGTAGCTGAATTTTAAACAACAACAACAATACTTACATGCATCTCTACCAAGCTCACTTCAGAACCTTCTGAGTAAATTTAAGATGTATACTTACGATTGTACGATAGCTAAAATATACTATAATTAAGACATCGTACTATAAGTAGGATATAGTTTTATAGCTAATAGATCGGACAATAATTAGGACATTGCACTGCATGGCATCACAATATAACCTAAGACATCGTACTATACCTAAGACATCGTAATATACCTAGGACATCGTACAATAACTATACTCTGTCCTACTGAGACGAAATTCTTCTTATCTAACTATAATACTTCATCACCTTCCTTTCATTAACAGAATCAAGACCTTGGAGCTTTCACACTTGATCCAGACTTGCACCCTACCTTTCCCAACACCTGCCAACACCCCCTCTACCCCAACACCTGCTACCTATCCCCCACTCTATCCCCAACACCTGCACCACCACCCACCCCTCTCTATCCTGCTGACTGGAGTGTGCCCCTTCTATGCACATGAGACCTCCCTTCACCCCTCCACCACCGCCTCAGGTCCTCAAGACGGAATCAATACTGCACAATAACTTTGAAAGAGTTTGTAAACATGGGCTCAGCGTGCTGGCTATCAGGAGGGGTGGGTGGGCGGGGGGTGACCAGCGCTGCCAAGCCTACGATTAATTCACATATTTACTAATGCTTTGATCTACCCCATGTTGGTGTATCGAGGACCTGTCGGGTTTTGAATATTTACAATGATATCTACGCTAACTCTTGGTAATATGTTATCTGGTTAATGCAAGTCAAGACTGTAAGCGATATCAGGTCCTGTCATGTCACTTGGCAACGCTGTGCTGGTCCATATATACGCACGTGGAGTGAAGGAAAACGTATAAAACACCTCTTGTAGTCCGACCACCGAAACCCCCCGTGGCCGGTCTTAATAAACCGTGAAAAACCCCTCCGTTAAAACGAAACTCTGGCCTCTGGTATCCGACATTACCCAGACCGGCCGACCGGCCGGCCGCGGCCAGGTATGGAACACAAAGTTGAACATAATGGAATGAGAGTCGTTTTATATGGATTTTCTTTTTGCATCCGTTTCCCTCGTATTGATTCGGGTTCCTGTGTGTATTTGCTGTTGTGTATGGGATTAAGTGAATAGGGGAGCTTTATCTTGTGTGTGTATGGGGGGGGGGGTGTTTACACCGGGTTCAGTTTCCCGCTCTTGTATCCACTAATACACCCCCTTTTGTTTTAAACACTATGGGTATATGTATATATGTATTATATGTATATGCGTGTATACAATATATATATATATAAGACAGGCCAGAACCCTAAACCCAGACCAACTCTTTGACGGACGGACGGACGGACGGACGGAACTACAATGTAAAAGCGAGCAATAATGAAGGCGTCACGTCGAGACGGGCGTTGCCTGGAGCCTGATGCGAGGGGCTTACCCACCAAGGACAGCATAATCTGTCTACACCCGTGCCGGGTAGACGGGCGTGAGCTCCGCCGTGTTCGTTTATTCTGGCTTTGGACAAATTACTGTCTAGCTGTTGGGTTCTTACCGTCAGCTGCGTCTGTCTCCCGTCACTTGGTACTGTCCGTCTGTCTCCCGTCACTTGGTACTGTCCGTCTGCCTCCCGTCACTTGGTACTGTCCGTTTGCCTTCCGTCACTTGGTACTGTCCGTCTCCCTCCCGTCACTTGGTACTGTCCGTCTGTCTCCCGTCACTTGGTACTGTCCGTCTCCCTCCCGTCACTTGGTACTGCCCGTCTGTCTCCCGTCACTTGGTACTGTCCGTCTGTCTCCCGTCACTTGGTACTGTCCGTCTGTCTCCCGTCACTTGGTACTGTCCGTCTGTCTCCCGTCACTTGGTACTGTCCGTCTCCCTCCCGTCACTTGGTACTGCCCGTCTGTCTCCCGTCACTTGGTACTGTCCGTCTGTCTCCCGTCACTTGGTACTGTCCGTCTGTCTCCCGTCACTTGGTACTGTCCGTCTCCCTCCCGTCACTTGGTACTGCCCGTCTGTCTCCCGTCACTTGGTACTGTCCGTCTGTCTCCCGTCACTTGGTACTGTCCGTCTGTCTCCCGTCACTTGGTACTGTCCGTCTGTCTCCCGTCACTTGGTACTGTCCGTCTGTCTCCCGTCACTTGGTACTGTCCGTCTGTCTCCCGTCACTTGGTACTGTCCGTCTGTCTCCCGTCACTTGGTACTGCCCGTCTGTCTCCCGTCACTTGGTACTGTCCGTCTGTCTCCCGTCACTTGGTACTGTCCGTCTGTCTCCCGTCACTTGGTACTGTCCGTCTGTCTCCCGTCACTTGGTACTGTCCGTCTGTCTCCCGTCACTTGGTACTGTCCGTCTGTCTCCCGTCACTTGGTACTGTCCGTCTGTCTCCCGTTACTTGGTACTGTCCGTCTGTCTCCCGTCACTTGGTACTGTCCGTCTGTCTCCCGTCACTTGGTACTGTCCGTCTGTCTCCCGTCACTTGGTACTGTCCGGTGGGTGCTGGTAGCGGAGTTATGGTCAATACGGTCAATGCTGATGACTCGTTCTTGAGAGGTAGTGACGTTGTGATCTTCAGTGATGTTGTGATCTTCACTGATGTTGTGATCTTCACTGATGTTGTGATCTTCAGTGATGTTGTGATCTTCAGTGATGTTGTGATCTTCAGTGACGTTGTGATCTTCAGTGATGTTGTGATCTTCAGTGATGTTGTGACCTTCAGTGATGTTGTGATCTTCAGTGATGTTGTGATCTTCAGTGATGTTGTGATCTTCAGTGATGTTGTGATCTTCAGTGATGTTGTGATCTTCAGTGATGTTGTGATCTTCAGTGATGTTGTGATCTTCAGTGATGTTGTGACCTTCAGTGATGTTGTGATCTTCAGTGATGTTGTGATCTTCAGTGATGTTGTGATTTTCAGTGATGTTGTGATTTTCAGTAATGTTGTGATCTTCAGTGATGTTGTGATCTTCAGTGATGCTGTGATCTTCAGTGATGCTGTGATCTTCACTGATGTTGTGATCTTCAGTGATGTTGTGATCTTCAGTGATGTTGTGACCTTCAGTGATGTTGTGATCTTCAGTGTTGTTGTGATCTTCAGTGATGTTGTGATTTTCAGTGATGTTGTGATCTTCAGTGATGTTGTGATCTTCAGTGATGCTGTGATCTTCAGTGATGTTGTGATTTTCAGTGATGTGATCTTCAGTGATGTTGTGATCTTCAGTGATGTTGTGATCTTCAGTGATGTTGTGATCTTCAGTGATCACAACATCATATCGGTGAATATATCACCGATAGCGATATTCACCACGGTGAATATCGCTATAGATGTTCATAACGAATATCTCTGTAAATGTTCTTAACGAATATCCCTGAAGATGTTCTTAACGAATATCGCTGTAGATGTTCTTAACGAATATCGCTGTAGATATTCTTAACGAATATCGCTGTAGATGTTCTTAACGAATATCCCTGAAGATGTTCTTAACGAATATCGCTGTAGATGTTCTTAACGAATATCGCTGTAGATATTCTTAACGAATATCGCTGTAGATGTTCTTAACGAATATCCCTGAAGATGTTCTTAACGAATATCGCTGTAGATGTTCTTAACGAATATCGCCGTAAATGTTCTTAACGAATATCGCCGTAAATGTTCTTAACGAATATCGCCGTAGATGTTCTTAACGAATATCCCTATAGATGTTCTTAACGAATATCCCTATAGATGTTCTTAACGAATATCCCTATAGATGTTCTTAACGAATATCCCTATAGATGTTCTTAACGAATATCGCTGTAAATGTTCTTAAGGAATATCGCCGTAAATGTTCTTAACGAATATCGCCGTAGATGTTCTTAACGAATATCGTTAAGATATGGACCCAACCTGAATATCGGCAGCGCTGCCCCCAGTCGCAGACAAATTTATTTCTCTATTTTGGAAAAGAAATATTTACACAATTTATCCCGCTGTAGAGTAGTACTTACACTTTATTTGTTTTTTTGGATTACTGGTGAATAATTGGGGATCTTTTCCAATTATGGATAAATAACTGCATTGTTATAATAGCTGCATTATAACTGGATATAATACCTGCATTATAAAATATTATATAAGACGAGTACTGACGAATAATTGGGGAATTTATTTCCAATTAGAGATAAATCATTTATATATATATATATATATATATATATATATATATATATATATATATATATATATATATATATATATATATATATATATATATATATGAGGGGGGGGGGTACCACCTCTGGTGCAATTGAAGGGACCCACAGCTTCAAAGAAGGGAGCACAGAGCATTCAGAGAAAAACTTGCCCTTTAACCCTGAATACGTATGAGTGTTGTACGCTACAGTACTTGAAAAAACAACAACAGATATCTTAATTACCAGTGAATACACCTCAAACACTCAATGGAGCTCGTAAATGTTTACAAACACAGACATTAACACCCTCACCACACACACTATACAACACCATACCCAAGAACACGTATGACTTAATTTCTACATTCTTCAAGTTTCAATTAGGGAATGACACTTGAAAGAGACACACTTGTAAGAGAGACACTTGAGAAACACTTGACAGGACAAGACCTCAGTGTCCGCCCCCCCCCCCCCACACACACACTCGAGAGTCCTGACGTGGAAGAATCCCGGCTAATCTAATGATAACTTTCCCGCCAAAATCCCCAGGTGATAAAGCGAGCTTCTCGCGTGATTGGGAGAACCCTTCAAACATGTTGCCTTAATGTAATAATACTTATTATGGGGAGGGGAGGGTGGCGGTGGAGCAAGAGGAGGAGGAGGAACAGCAGCAGCAGCAGGACCAGGAGGAGGAGGAACAGCAGCAGCAGGAGCAGGAGGAGGAGGAACAGCAGCAGCAGGACCAGGAGGAGGAGGAACAGCAGCAGGAGCAGGAGGAGGAGGAACAGCAGCAGCAGGAGGAGGAGGAACAGCAGCAGCAGGAGGAGGAGGAACAGCAGCAGCAGGAGGAGGAGGAACAGCAGCAGCAGGAGGAGGAGGAACAGCAGCAGCAGCAGCAGGAGCAGGAGGAGGAGGAACAGCAGCAGCAGGAGGAGGAGGAACAGCAGCAGCAGGAGGAGGAGGAACAGCAGCAGCAGGAGGAGGAGGAACAGCAGCAGCAGGAGGAGGAGGAACAGCAGCAGCAGGAGGAGGAGGAACAGCAGCAGCAGCAGCAGCAGGAGCAGGAGGAGGAGGAACAGCAGCAGGAGCAGGAGGAGGAAGAGGTGTGGTCGTGGAAGACATGGGAGAAGGGTAAAAAAAATACAATATTTAAATAAATCAATAAACAATAATTTTAAATATAAATTCAATTTACGCCCTGAATAATGTCGACGCTCCAGCAACACCCTGGACAAAAACTACACTTGTCGACGCTCCAGCAACACCCTGGACAAACACTACACTAGTCGACGCTCCAGCAACACCCTGGACAAAAACTACACTTGTCGACGCTCCAGCAACACCCTGGACAAACACTACACTAGTCGACGCTCCAGCAACACCCTGGACAAAAACTACACTTGTCGACGCTCCAGCAACACCCTGGACAAAAACTACACTTGTCGACGCTCCAGCAACACCCTGGACAAAAACTACACTTGTCGACGCTCCAGCAACACCCTGGACAAAAACTACACTTGTCGACGCTCCAGCAACACCCTGGACAAAAACTACACTTGTCGACGCTCCAGCAACACCCTGGACAAAAACTACACTTGTCGACGCTCCAGCAACACCCTGGACAAAAACTACACTTGTCGACGCTCCAGCAACACCCTGGACAAAAACTACACTTGTCGACGCTCCAGCAACACCCTGGACAAAAACTACACTTGTCGACCCTCCAGCAACACTCTGGACAAACACTACACTTGTCGACGCTCCAGCAACACTCTGGACAAACACTACACTTGTCGACCCTCCAGCAACACCCTGGACAAAAACTACACTTGTCGACGCTCCAGCAACACTCTGGACAAAAACTACACTTGTCGACGCTCCAGCAACACTCTGGACACTGTGTTTGTCGACGCATTCATCTACACTTATAATTCCTCGACTAAAACTTTGCATGTGAGCATGAAGTTCCCAGCCATTTTATCAACCATTGCCCGAGGTTGCAATTTTGCAGCCGCTGCACTTAGGACAAGTCAGTCAAGCCACTCGGTAAGGGAGCAGGGAGACGTCTTAGACTTTGGAGCTTAACCAAGTCAACAAGTAAGCCAGTAGCCACTTCGTACCCAAGTTCGTAATCGAGCTTTATAGCCGCATTTTAACGAAGTCGCCATATAGGTATCATGTACACACACACACACACACACACACAAACTTAAATTGATAGTGCTCTCTTGGTCTTCAAGAAAGTGTAGGTTGTGAGTCAAGCAGCTGTAGGTTGTGAGTCAAGCAGCTGTAGGTTATGAGTCAGGAACCCACAAAACTGGAGGCTGTATCGTCTTGGGATTAAGACCAACCGCATCCTCGTCTCGTCCCTGGAGACCAAACAATAACAACCATCCAGTAACAGTTTATGAGCCATGATCACTATACAATGTACTCAACGACGATAAGTGTGTAACTCCTTCCTTCTCCCCCTTCCTCTAACCACCCCATTAAGCTATCCCTCCTCCCCATCCCGCCCATCTGCCTCTCTCAAGGTGACATGTACCTCTTCTCTCCCTCAGAGGGGAGCTGTGATCACACGCCAGCTCTCTCACACTTTTCCTCCCCTTTTGGACACCTCTTTTCCCCTCTTGTACCCTTCTTTTCCTCTCTTCTAGCCCCATGTCTTCCCTATTATACATCTCCTATCCCCTCACTTTCCGCTATTGTAACCCTCACTAGTAGCAAGGTGGCCACCACAGGGGTAGTGAGAGAGGTTTCTTCATCCCAGAATAGTGACTCCACTGGTCTTTCTGGTAGACTTCACTGATCTTCCTGGTAGACTCCACTGGTCTACCTGGTAGACTCCACTGGTCTACCTGGTAGACTCCACTGGTCTACCTGGTAGACTACTGATCTTCCTGGTAGACTCCACTGGTCTTCCTGGTAGACTCCACTAGTCTACTTAAGACCCTCCACACTATACCAACCAATACTGTGGCTCTGGCTTCCAAAGAGAAGCTTATAGCTTTCTATATATATACACACTATACCATGTTCCTGTTTTTCTATAATACTGTCGTTTATAATGACTCCCATTTGACCTATCACCCAGAATGACTTCTGATAACTAGAGGTACAGTAGACACATCTAAGGATGTCACTGACCTTGCAAAGTTAGATAACTTATTATCTAACTATAGATAACTTGTTAGTCATCCACCAAACGACCCTTCGAATCCTTTGACTTTTTTCAAATTTGCTTCTTCACTTTTTGTGTTCTCTCTTTTTCCTTCCTTTTATACTGCAAAATCTAAATAATTTATTTCTTTTTTGAGTGATTACTGTATTTTGCATATTTCTATTTTCACGTTCTTTCTTATTTTCTAAATTTTCGTAATTTTTTTCGCGTTATCCAGTCTGTTGTAATATTTTTATATTGCTACCCAATCTTTCTTGTTCACTCCCCCATTCCTTCTCTCTTTGCATTCCTTTTTTCCTACCCATTCCTTCACTTTTTCCCCATTAATTTCCAATTCCATTTTACATTTGTATTTCTCCAATTCTTTTCTCCTTTACCTCTTCACCAATTCTTTCTCATTTATTCTATTCCTTTCTCTATTTCCCCATTCCTTACCTGTTCCACCATGGCGCCACCGTTCGTATCACCTCTCCCCATTACGTGCTAATGACCGTTGATGAGGCACTAAAGAAATTTTTGTAAATCAATCAAGCCCAATTCCTTCTGTTTAATCACTCCATTTGCAACTAATTGACCGTGTTCCGTTTTTTCTTAGCAATTTACTGACTATACTTCTATACTCTGCTCTTAGACTGTGTAACATTACGTCTGTCTGTATCTGTCTGTCTGTCTGTCTACACATAACGGATCTTCCGGCTACTATCCCCTCGTCTTTGTGCCTTCCCTGTTCTGTCTATCCCATCTCCGTATCTACTCTCTCTCTCTCTCTCTCTCTCTCTCTCTCTCTCTCTCTCTCTCTCTCTCTCTCTCTCTCTCTCTCTCTCTCTCTCTCTCTCTCTCTCTCTCTTATCTCTTCTTTCCTCTCTTCTTCTTTTCCATCTCGGTCTCCTCTCCTTTATTGGCTACTATCTTTTATCTCCTCTCTTCATCTTCTATCTCCTTTCTCTCCTCTCTCTCGTTCCTCCTCCCTCTCCCTCTCTCTCTCCCTCTCCCCGTCTCCCCTCTCCTCGTCTCCCCTCTCCCTGCCTGCTCTCCCCTCTGCCCTACGCGAGTAGACAACCCGTGTAATAGCTGTTTGTGGACGACCTCGTCAATACCGTTCACTATCCTTCACACACCATTCCGCCTCCTCCCAATCCCAACCCTCAGCCCCGACTTCAGCTACTACTCTTTACACTTGATTTGATCATCACCGCAAACCGTTGATGCAACAATTTCACATGATAAATAAGGCCGTTCGTGTCCTGGTGTATGTGGTATTTTAGGTTGGCAGCTGGTGGTTAAGGGGGGGAGGGGGTTCGGTAGGTGGTGAAGTAGCCGGTTCCGGAGGGTGTGCGAACGAGGGTCTGGCCAGGTGAATTATCCTCGTCTGACTTAATAAGTAAATGGAATATTGACTGCCACTTTTTGGCCAACTTGGCTAAATATATTAACGCCTTTCAAAAATTAGACGCAAACGCTATCACGATGATAAGAATAAAAAATATACTTGAACAATTGTCACTATTATTACGAGCATTATTATTATTTATTTATTTGAATAATAATAATTTAAACATGTAAAATAATAAAAAATTACAAAATAAATAATATAAACAAAACAATTCCTCCTTTTGTGCATAACTAGTTAATTACCTCTCAATTATTATTATTATTATTATTATTATTATTATTTTCTACATATCTCTCTTGATATGACTCCTCATATTATCAAATTATCCTCCTCATCACTATCATCTCTCTATTTCTCCCTAATACTCATCATTATCCATCTCTCTGCTTCTCTCATTATTCATTAACTTTGAACCTTTTCATCTGGCGTTATCAGATTATATTTGAACACTCGAGTATAGCTGATGAAGTGTTGATTGTTGATGATGATATCCTTCCCGTTCATGCAACTTTTCCCCTCTAACTCCCATTCCTTAAATTCCCATCTTTTCTTACACACCTCTCTCCCTCTATCTCCTCCCCCATCCTAGTTCTGCCTCCCCTCCCACCCTACTCTCCCTCACCCTTCCACGGCTCATACAGTGTGGGATCTGCCCCATTTGGTGGGACAAAAGCCTCTTGTCCGATACCTAACTTTGATATATTGTCTCTTACGAGGAGAGGGGAGGCGTTGAGGGGGGAGAGAAGAGGGGTGAGAGAGAGGGGAAGGGTGAGAGGGAGGTGGAGTGAGAGGGGATGGGTGAGGCTAGCTATGAGCTGTAGGAGAGCACATAAGGAGAAAGAGGCCTGCGGAGGGGGGGTGGATGGGTCCCAAAGGGGAGGTAGAGGGGAAAGTACCTAAGGGAAGGGGTAAGGGAAGTACTTGAGGGGGGGAAAAGGCAAGAAGGTAAGAAGTGGGACGGATTTATAATGGCTTCACACATTAGAAAAATATCCAAACCTAAGATGTACCCATATACCCCCATAAGTGTGTGGCTTCCATGGGTAAATCATTCCTTGCATCTTGATGTCACAGGTAGGAAGCAGTGCCTCACTCCTTCTGAATTTATCTATTACATACATATTCACAATATTTGGAGTTATTGATAATATAGATAATGAACGGGGGAGACAAGAATTTCACACACACACACATATATATATATATATATATATATATATATATATATATATATATATATATATATATATATATATATATATATATATATATATATATGTGTGTGTGTGTGTGTGTGTGTGTGTGTGTGTGTGTGTGTGTGTGTGTGTGTGTGTGTGTGTTTACCAACTGTCAATCAACTGTTTACTAACTACTTTTTTTTTTTTCCCCACACTACACACACACACCCCAGGAAGCAGCCCGTGACAGCTGACTAACTCCCAGGTACCTATTTACTGCTAGGTAACAGGGGCACTTAGGGTGAAAGAAACTTTGCCCATTTGTTTCTGCCTCGTGCGGGAATCGAACCCGCGCCACAGAATTACGAGTCCTGCGCGCTATCCACCAGGCTACGAGGCCCCCTCGTAGTGTGTGTGTGTGTGTGTGTGTGTGTGTGTGTGTGTGTGTGTGTGTGTGTGTATTCACCTAGTTGTGCTTGCGGGGTTAAGCTCTGCTCTTCCGGCCCGTCTCTCAACTGTTTCTGCTACTATTAGTATTTTTTTTTACACCACACACACACACACACACCCCAGAAATCAGTCCGTGACAGCTGACAAACTCCCAGGTACCTATTTACTGCTAGGTAACAGGGGCATAGGGTGAAAGAAATTCTGCCCATCGTTTCTCGCCGGCGCCCGGGATCGAACCCGGGACTACACGATCACGTGAACAGCGTGCTGTCCGCTCGGCCACCGGCTCCCATTGTTTGTGTGTACTCACCTATTTGTGCTTGCGGGAGTTGAGCTCTGGCTCTTTGGTCCCGCCTCTCAACTGTCAATCAACTGGTGTACAGATTCCTGAGCCTACTGGGCTCTATCATATCTACACTTGAAACTTTTGGTGTGAAACTTTTGGTTTGAAACTATATGTGTGTGTGTGTGTGTGTGTGTGTGTGTGTGTGTGTGTGTGTGTGTGTGTGTGTGTGTGTGTGTGTGTGTGTGTGTGCACGCACGCGCAGAATAACCAGATAATAAATATAGGAAATATTATAATATATAACCTATGAAATATTTGTTAAAAAAAATTAATTCCCCAAAAATATTTTGTATATTATCCCCCCAAAACCGCACATCCTCCACACTCCCTCATACACGCCACAACTCATTCCTACCAATCCTGCCGTAGGGATGACGTAGAACACACTGTATATAACGCCCACGACACAAACACGACTGATTGCAAGACACCCGGACACTATCCTACAACATCGTTTACAACACGTTTTTGGCCGGAGGGCCTACGAGCGTATCTAATTCAGCAGGACACAGTGTGAATGTTATTGAGAAGGGCGTGTGTAACCACCTACACGCACTCCCCCTTCATTTGTACGCATTCATTCACCAATGGAAATGGTCCGGAAATATAATGAATGCCAATGACCAATAGTGGGTGAATAGGAGAGAGAGAGAGAGCGAGCAATAAAACTAAGGGGGTGGTGATGATGGATATATATATATATATATATATATATATATATATATATATATATATATATATATATATATATATATATATATATATATATATATATATATATATATATATCCATAACCATATATAGAAGATAGACTAAGAGAATTTCATTCTCTTGTGGTAAGAGAAATTTGGACTGTTAGAAAATCCTTGGTGGCTCTTCCAGGCTGACCAGTCCGGACTGAAGAATCCTCCCCAGTCCCTGATGGATCGTGTCCGATATGATGGGCGGACAACGCAACTTCTAACGACATAATCTCAACTCCAATATCACCACCACCACCACTACTATCACCTCCACTACCACAATAACCCCCACCACCACCACAACTACCACCTCCACTACCACCACCACCACCTCCTTCAGTGCCCAAAAGACCAACATCAGTTAACATTGCCCCAACATAATGCTGCCCGCTGTACCGTCATGTTGAGGCCCTTGACAACGCCACGGTCCTTTCTTCCTTCGTGTAAACATTAGAGGACTTTGTGTGGAGTGATGATCTGTGGTGGCAGCTGTTGTATCCTGGCTAATGTGGTGGTTTTGTTGTTGTTGTGCTGGCGTGGGAGTTGCTGTGGTAGTGTAGTAGATACTCCGGTGGTGTAGTAGATACTGTGGTGGTGTGGTATTTGCTGCTATAGTCTTGTAGATACCTCGGAGGTGTGGCAGTTGTTGTAGCCTGGTAATTGCTGTGGTGGTGGTGTCGTAGGTAGTTGCTGTGAGGGTGTGGCACTCCTCATGAATAGTGCAACGAGTGACGGACTTTTCTACATCTACGAGCACAATCTACCCATTGTACATCTACGAGCACACAATCTACCCATTGTGGTATGATCCTTTCTCTTCTAGACTTTTTATTGTTCTTTATAAATGCAAAGTTTTGGTTCTCAATAATAAAAAAAACTGTTATTTCTCTTAGAGATGATTTTAATCCTTCGCAGCTCCTGGTAAGCTACTTGAGTACCTAAATTTACCAGGGCCAGATTCTTCAAGAATTTATGCGCTCACTCGCGAAACCTGTACATCTTTAAACGATCATGGTGGCTTATTGTAGCCTTGAAGCCCCATGGGATTGTTTATAACAATCCTAACCTTGGATTGTGATGTTTCAAAACTCATAAACTGTTTAAAATATGTTAACCAAGCCGCCATAATTGTTATAAGATGTGGTGAAACACATCGTTAGTGGTGAAACATGTCATAGAGACTAGTGTAGCCAGGGATACCGTGATCAACGCCCTGGAAACACAAACCGAAACTGTCTCTATTTTCCACTTGTTACAACTTGTAATAAAGTTGTTACATCTTGGCTTAACGTGTTTATGACGTATTAGAACGTTGTTACAACTTGCTATATTGGTTGTTACACATATATTATATGTTACACATATATTACATATGTTATATATTGGTTGTTACACAGGGGCGGGTACGTACCCGCCCCTGTGTAACAACTCCTTCCATAACATGCTCAAGTTGGACCAGAGGTTCTCCTTGTCACCAAAATATATAATTATACATTACAGAAACAATAAATTACAGTCTCTCAATCTATGAAGCAGCGGAAGTGTTCATGAGTGCGAATGAATAAGCTGAGCGTCCATGAAAATCACTGTACAATGACTATTACAATTCAAGAAACAAGATGAAATAAGATTCTTTTTGATCATGTCGCAGCTCAGTCGCGTAAGGCGCGTCTGGGATCCTCTCTGACGTAGGTTCGAACCCTCGTCACGGCCCTTGTGGATTTGTTCATTTAACAAGATGAAAAATCACATAAGTGTAACAATTTCCTGTTGCCCCAGACCCCCTCCCCCCCCCCCAGCCACAAGATAACCCCCAGAAAATTATCCCACAGAGGCGCCTTATATATATATATATATATAGATAACCTCCTGATATGCAACTAATCACTTACCAAACTATGAATGACAATTGATGGACAAAATCAAATCAATCTTTCACAAAACATGAAAAGTCTTGAAAAGCAAATTTGTTTGACAATGAGCATATTAGCGGAGAGGGTAGTCTATCACCTAGATGTCATTGGATGCATAAGACTCTGCAACTTGCAAATCAGGTTAGTAACTGAGTACTCATGAATGATTTGTGAGTCCGTCCACGGTCTAATCTATTGCTAGACAAACTTCAAGACACGGCAACGTCTCTTTTGAGAAGCAAATTAATAAGTCTAAAAATGTATGTGACCCACTGTACGTAACACAATGTACGTGACCAAATGTACACGACCCCCCATGTACGTGACCAAATGTACACGACCCCACATGTACGTGAGCCATTGTACATAAGATCATGTTCGTGACCTAGTACCCTAGATGCCGTGCCCTTACACCCGTGCCCTGACACCCGTGCCCTTACACCCGTGCCCTGACACCCGTGCCCTTACACCCGTGCCCTGAGCCACACCTGCTCGACCAGACCCTGCAGCACAAACAACTACCCAACAGAGGTGCGATGTGTGACAATCAGACAGACCTTTCCTCTGCACCTCTGCACCAACACACCAATTTCGACGCCCTTATCACCCAAAGTACGCCAAAGTGTGCAATCTATTTTGGCAACAATCTGGTAGCCATAGGTGAGGAGTGATGGGGTGGGGGAGATGGATCAGGTAGGTGAGGTGTGGAGGCGATCAGAAACGAATAGGGTGAAAGGACTAAGGGAAGAAATCAGAGAGGAATAAGGCAAAGGGAACGCTCAGAGAGAGAGACGGGTGAGGGAGGCTCGGAGAGGAATAGGGTGGAGAGACGATCAGAAAAGGGTGGGTGAGGGGAGGGGGGAGGAGGAGGAGGTTGACGAGGGGACCTGGGCGTAATAATTGTTTAGCCGAGCCATTCAGAGAGACTAATTAGTTTACGATGGATATCATCACTCTTGTGTAGCCAAGGGCTCAGACGAGAGAGGGTGAGGGGAGGCAGTGGGGGCAGGCTGTGGGTGGCTGAGCGAGAGGGTGAGTGACGGGTGAGTGTCTGAGTGACGGGTGAGTGTCTGAGTGACGGGTGAGTGTCTGAGTGACGGGTGAGTGTCTGAGTGATGGGTGAGTGTCTGAGTGACGGGTGAGTGTCTGAATGACGGCTGTGTAGAGGCTTAGGAGACGCTTTAAGGCAGAGTTATGATCCATCTTAATAATAATAATAATAATACAAAGGCTACGACAAAGATGAAACAGTCAAGTGTATCCCACAGGTGTACCAGACAGGTGAATGAGAGACAGGTATGTGTCAACGTCAGTCATGCGAGACAGATTTACAAATATAAATATGCAAATGTACCAGTGTCAGGTATATCTAAGTCACGTGTACAAAGTCTTCCCTCGTACCTGCATCTCTTTCATCACTTTCCCTTCATCTTCAACCTCATCTTCCTTCAACCCACTTCTCGGTCGCCTCCTCTCGAAAATGAATCTTGTGTTTCATACTGTTTCATTTCCTTGAGAAAGTGTACTTGTCACCTTCTCATCTCAGCTATTATCTCAAAACAATGCTCTTCAAAGATCACTAAGCAAGACATTATCACCATCACGTAGCCCACATAGCCACGCTCATCCTACGGGGACTCCTGACGGGAATAAACAAAACAAACACTGACAAGCACAATCAAGCCAAAATAAAGAAAGATAAAGAGACACCAAAGAATAAACAATCACCTGAATAAGTCACACACAAAACGCGAGAATTTGTTCCTTTTGCGCAAGAAATCCGATTTTCCGGCAGGAATCAAGATCTCGCTTGGTGGATGCTCGGAACCTTCCGAATAAAATATTGAAGATTTTTGGGGAATTAAAGATCCGCCAGGGAGATGAAGTCTTACCAAAATATTTTGTGAGGATTTCCGAGTCCTAACTCCACTGACTGAGAGCTTGGAAAGTGCGTTATCCTCACTAGAATTGATGGATAGAGAGGCCGGTGTTCTACCGCAGCTTAGCACCAGGCGGGGAATAAAACTTTCCAAGAGGTCGAAGGATAGAGACTCGATTTTCGGCAGACACAGAAGATAAAAACATACATGCGTGTCTATAGAGTTGATGAATTGAAGAACAGGTTTTACTTAGCATTTAGTTGAATATAAAGGAAGAGAGAGAGAGAGAGATGAAGAGCGAGCATTTAGTGTTACTGTGTAGTCGATGACTAGAACCAAAAATGCATTTCCCTTAGGATAAGATAGCGGATAGTGGATAGCGGCCAAGCCTGGAGGAGCCGGCACCGGCTGAAGCCACAGCAAGACCCACATCATGAGAGAGTTGCAACCGCGATAAAAAGAAGACTGACTCTTGGCTGCTGCAAATGCCTGCTACTGTGAGACAACACATCGGCCACAGAAGACCTGAGGCACCAAGAGGGTAAAGAGTCACACAAAGAGCGGTTAAGGATATTCCGGTCGACTTGATCAGGTTCACCAAGAGTTACTTAGATGGATAAACTTGAAAGTGTGACAGTGAGGCTTCTTGGGCTACCCATCAAACTGTCGTGACACTTGGCTTGTCGTTTCGGAGAAATTGAGAATCTTTGCAGTATTACTGACATGCGATTTGTTTTGTGTTTATAGAGAACTGCGACCTAGAATGGCAGCCAGCGGTGGTGGAGAAGGTAGTGGTGGATGAAGTAGTGGTGGATGAAGTAGTGGTGGATGAAGTAGTGGTTGAGATATTGATGGAGGTGCGAGTACTGGAAGAGGTAATCTTCTATTACCTATCAGTAATAGAAGGATTACTTCTATTACCTATCAGTAATAGAAGGATTACTTCTATTACCTATCAGTAATAGAAGAGGTAGCAGTAACAATGGAGGTGGTGAGGGTAATGAAGAGACAGTAGTGGAGGAAGAGGATGAGATAAGAGTATTAGTCTACCACGGCGTAAAGTGGCCACAACCGGTCGACCGGACAGCTTGTGAATAGATAGATAAAAACCATCCAGTACATTATGAGGGCCGAGGGGAGAGAGACGAGGGGAAGTCCGGCCATTCAGTATATTCAAGGGGGTTAAACACAGGCGTAAACTTTATGATTTAGTGAAGTAGGGGATAGGAAGGAGGAGGGGATGGGGGAAGAGGGGATAGAAGAGGAGGAGGGTTAAGGGGGAAAGAGAGGGGGAAGAAGACCAGCCTCGCTACTACGAACAACAGGAGTTTCTTCCAGTCTGATAAACGGGACTTGTCTTGCATGGGATTTTGGTGGGGATGAGTCTTTGCGAGTTATGTGGTAGTAGGGATAGAGGAGGGGGTGATTGATTGGGATTTCGGGGGATTAGAGACGGGGATAATCGGGCCATAAGGTGCGTGAATCTCAAAGGCAAGCTCCAGGTCCTTGGGGAAATTCCCTCAATGAGTGTTCCAGTGTGAACGGGGCGTATGGCGCGTGTACTCAGCCACTGCTACTCACCTACTTGTACTCTCCAGGGTTGAGCTTCAGCTCTTTATTCCCGCTTCTCAACCTTTAATAAACTGGTGTGCAGATGATCTGTACATTTAAAGATATGTGCGGAGTCTCCCGATTCTTTTGTTTCTTGTTGAATCTGATTAGTATACAACTTGATGAATTACATTCAACAACCTGCCTCTTGCCCATTCCATTCACTATCACGATAAAAGGTTCTTTCTTATATTCCTCTGTCTTATCTACGCCTCAAGTTTCCTTCCTTATCCCCTTGTTCTATCATGTACTTTACTGAACCTGTCCCTTCGTTCTACCCTGCGTTATTATGAACATGTCCTCTTCATCAATTCCCCTGGGAATCATATATGTTGTTACCATGTCTCCTTATGTTATCATATCTCAGCCTTTCCACATAGTTCAATCCCTTAAGTCTGGTACCAGACTCGTTGCATACATATGCACCTTTTCTAGTTTGGGTTTATGCTTATCTTGACGTGGGCTCTAGTCTTGGGCAGCATACTTCAGTACGGACACTATATACGTCATCATGTACAATGTTTTGAATGCTTCTTTTGGTTCCTAAATGTTATAATTATTTTTTAGTTTCGCACACGCTGATGTTGTTTCTCTGTTTATGTGAGCTTCTGTTACTAGACAAGAGGTTATGTATACACCCAGGTTCTTCTCTCCTGGAGATTAAGGGACTCATCTCATTTTTATTTTATATTGCATTTATCTCAGTTGAAGTCAAGTAACCATTTCTGCAAGCATCCCTAAAGCTTATCTAAATCATGCTGTGTTGTCTCTCTTCATTTATTTTGCATCAATTGATAAGAATGCCTAAATATTCTCGTCAATTTACGTATATCAACAATAGAAACGATCATAGTATTGACCCTTGTGGTACTCCACATATGACTTCCCTCACTGTGTGGCTTCTACTCTCACCATATCCCTCTGTTTCCTATCAGGGAGGTACTCAATAATCCAACTTGGCACCCTGCAAGTTATTCCTGTTTGATTCTCGCGTTTGTATAGCAGTGTAGAGCATGGAACTCTATCATATTCCTTCTGGTGTTCCAGGAAGACACAATCCACCCATCATACCATTTCCAGTTCTGTTGCTGTTGCCTTGTAATAAAAGTCAGTAGATTCCTTCAGCTGGATTTGCCTTCTCTAAAACCATGTTCATGTCTCAAGGCGCAAGGTTTGTACTTTCCAGATGATTCATTAATGTGTATGTGTATGATGACTGTGTGTGTGTGTGTGTGTGTGTGTGTGTGTGTGTGTGTGTGTGTGTGTGTGTGTGTGTGTGTGTGTGTGTGTGTGTGTGTCTGTGTGTGTGTGTGTGTGTGACCAATGAACAACCTGTTCACAATGCCAGAAGTTCCTGATATGTTTTGCCCCTCTTATCCTTCTCGCCCCTTTATGACATTCTTTCAAATTACATTAATTTACACCTTTAATATTTTCATTGTTCTCTTCTCCTTTATACTCGCTTTATCTAATTATTCCCTCTACTCCTCTCTCAGTCGGTTTGTCCGAATTTCTACTACTAGCCCAACCCCGCTGCTCTTGGTTTTCAACACTTTAATATTGTTTCCTCTCAATCACTCTTCATTCATTCTCCTTATCTCTTTACCTCTAACACATATCTCCTTATCACCCAACTCCCCCATCCCTATTTCTCCTGTCTCTTCCCCCCCCCCTCGCGCTATGCCCTCCCTCCCTCCCTACCACCCTCATTCACTCCCTCCCACTGTCCCAGCCTCATCACTTCTACATTTGGGTGGGTAAGAACGAGTGGATGGTAATTGTGTGTGAGAGTGACTACTGTTCAAGGGTAGGCGATCACTCCCTCCTCCCCTCAGCACCACGATCCTTGATCACTTGTAACTGGGAGGGAGGGGCAGAGGGGAGAGAAGGGACAGAAAGGGTGGGATATATAGAATGAGAACGAGACAGAATGGGGAAAGAGGACGGGAGATGAAAGGATGTGGAAGGGAAGAGCGTCAGAAAAGGGGAGAATGAGTGGGAGGCCTAGATGGATGGAAAAGACAGGAGATGAAAGCTAGAGATGAGAGAGGAGTGTAACACATGGACAGGGTGACGTGAACGGAGAAGGGTTGCTGAATTGGGAGTTGGGAGAGAGAGAGAGAGAGAGAGAGAGAGAGAGAGAGAGAGAGAGAGAGAGAGAGAGAGAGAGAGAGAGAGAGAGAGAGAGAAGGCTGCAGTGGCCTGGGATGGGAGAAAGGATTCCAATGATTCCAAGGTTGTTTACAAAGTGTGTGTGTGTGTGTGTGTGTGTGTGTGTGTGTGTGTGTGTGTGTGTGTGTGTGTGTGTGTAACATGATCGGTGAGGGCGGTGATCACTCTTGGCTAAACTTGTCGGGGGGGGGGGGGGGGGGGGTCTTTTATAATTTGTTTTCCATACCGAAATATTTTGCCGGAAAATGCTTCATTGCTTTGAGTGTCTGGAGAGGAAATGAGGTTCTCGACTGTCTGGAAGGGATAAGAGGGGCTACTAAGTCTGGTGTAAAGTGTATATGAAATGTTTAATTATCTGGAGAGTGTGTAAGTATTGTGTTGATTACTGGAGTGGAAATAAGCTGCTGTTTTGTTTATCAGAAAGATTTATTATTTCCGGTTTTATGTATTTGAAGTGAATTATTGTCTTTTCGTTCTTCTAAATATTGTAAAAACGTTAATACTTTAGATTATCTTTTGAGAATTTTTTTAATTTCTTCCCCTTGAGGGAAAATGAGTTATTATTTTATCTAAAGGAAAAATTAGTTGCTCTTTCGATTTCATGGAAAGGAAGATAAACTGTTTCATTTGCATCACGCTATTGTGATTTGTGTGTGTAATGAAGTAAGAGCGAAGAGGGAGAACGGTCTATGGACATAGCTCGGGTGCATGGGGGGAGTTGTGTAAAACCCTGGTTTGTGTCTCGGAGAGGCTGCAGGATCCAGTAAGTTCAGTAGAACTTCGGTTTCAACTCTTTTACAAAGTCGTAGCTCAGTCGATTAAGGCAGCGTCTGGGATGCTCCCGGACGCAGGTTCGAATCCTCGTCACGGCCCTTGTGGATTTGTTCAAGATAAACTGTTGTTTACACTACACCTGCACCCCCCACCCCCACCTACACCAAAACCCCCCTTCCCCTCCAACACCTACACCCCCCCCCCTCCCCGCTAACACCCGTAACACTAAACACACGAAATTAACAAGAATTTTGACGTCTGCAAAAAGGAAAACGGACAAAAATTCCACTGTTTACGAGGCCGTATTTTACCAATTTTCACTAAAGGACGCTACATTTAGATAAAAAAAAAATTCAACTCCATGAAACTCCCCGGAAAAGCACAAGCCACTTTCACTTTATTCTCTGGCGGAATAAACAGCAAGATGGAATATTATATAAATCATTCACACTAAAACAAATACAGAGCGGCCTAACGTCACTCCCAGTCAGTAAACTGCCTCAATTACCCCGGGGCTAAACAGGATAAACACTAACCGGCTCCCCGCCCCCCCAAAAATATTAAATAACCGAGAGCTGTGTAAAACAATATTTTAAAATGATGAGCGCAATTTTGGTGATAAAATAATAATGATAATTAATAAATATACTAAATACGTAATAGAATCTTCAAATGTTGTTTGCGACAGAGAAGAACTAGAGTAAACAATGAGATGCCTCGTTCACGTACATATGTATTTCTTCCGTTCATCCGGGTTATGTCAACAGTGTTGCCGTCCGTTCATTCTGGTTATGTCAACAGTGTTGCCGTCCGTTCATTCTGGTTATGTCAACAGTGTTGCCGTCCGTTCATTCTGGTTATGTCAACAGTGTTGCCGTCCGTTCATTCTGGTTATGTCAACAGTGTTGCCGTCCGTTCATCAGGGTTATGTCAACAGTGTTCCCGTCCGTTCATTCTGGTTATGTCAACAGTGTTGCCGTCCGTTCATACGGGTTATGTCAACAGTGTTGCCGTCCGTTCATACGGGTTATGTCAACAGTGTTGCCGTCCGGTCATACGGGTTATGTCAACAGTGTTGCCGTCCGTTCATTCTGGTTATGTCAACAGTGTTGCCGTCCGGTCATACGGGTTATGTCAACAGTGTTGCCGTCCGTTCATTCTGGTTATGTCAACAGTGTTGCCGTCCGTTCATACGGGTTATGTCAACAGTGTTGCCGTCCGTTCATACGGGTTATGTCAACAGTGTTGCCGTCCGTTCATACGGGTTATGTCAACAGTGTTGCCGTCCGGTCATACGGGTTATGTCAACAGTGTTGCCGTCCGTTCATTCTGGTTATGTCAACAGTGTTGCCGTCCGTTCATACGGGTTATGTCAACAGTGTTGCCGTCCGGTCATACGGGTTATGTCAACAGTGTTGCCGTCCGGTCATACGGGTTATGTAAAGTGTTGTATAGAACTAACACATAATGAATAATGGAACAGGTGAACAAATAAGTGATCGCCACAGTTGATGAACAATGGGAGGAGTGAAAACATATCTGTTCAACCATAGTTAATGAACAACATGACAGGTGAACAAAAAACAAATCTTTTACCAATGAAGCAGAACAAAGAATTGTGGAAGCTAAGTAGAACTATTGGGAAGACAAGGACTTGTCTTGAGAGAGAGAGAGAGAGAGAGAGAGAGAGAGAGAGAGAGAGAGAGAGAGAGAGAGAGAGAGAGAGAGAGAGAGAGAGAGAGAGAGAGAGAGAGAGAGAGAGGGGGGGGGGGGGGTTTGCAGGGGGAGGAAGAAGGGAGGATTAAGCTAAAGGATGCAAGTGGAAGCAAAGGGATGCAGGGAAAAGGGGCGCCAACAAGGGGTAGGGGGGCGCCAACAAGGGGTAGGGGGCCTCCAACAAGGGGTAGGGGGGGCGCCAACAAGGGGTAGGGGGCGCCAACAAGGGGTAGGGGGCCTCCAACAAGGGGTAGGGGGGTGCCAACAATGGGTAGGGGGGCCCCAACAAGGGGTAGGGGACCCCCAACAAGGGGTAGGGGACCCCCAACAAGGGGAAGGGGGACCCCAACAAAGGGTAGGGGGGCCCCAACAAGGGGTAGGGGGGCCCCAACAAGGGGTAGGGGGACCCCAACAAGGGGTAGGGGGACCCCAACAAGGGGTAGGGGGACCCCAACAAGGGGTAGGGGGACCCCAACAAGGGGTAGGGGACCCCAACAAGGGGTAGGGGGCGCCAACAAGGGGTAGGGGGACCCCAACAAGGGGTAGGGGGGCGCCAACAAGGGGTAGGGGGGCGCCAACAAGGGGTAGGGGGACCCCAACAAGGGGTAGGGGGCGCCAACAAGGGGTAGGGGGACCCCAACAAGGGGTAGGGGGGCGCCAACAAGGGGTAGGGGGGTACAAACTAACAATGACGAAGAATACACATGGAAACCTTCACTTTTCAAACAGTTCTCCGGACGACCTCGGGCAAAATATCTAATTATTTCCTGACGAAGGCGAGCTGCCGAGTTTATCCTCCAAACACTATTCACGAGGAGCCATTCATTCGGGGGAGGGAGGAGCAGCAGAGGAGGGGGGGAGGGGGAAAGGGAGGGAGGGAAGGAGGGAGGGAAGGAAGGAGGGAAGGAAGGAGGGAAGGAGGGAAGGAAGGAGGGAAGGAAGGAGAGGGAAGGAGAGGGAAGGGGAGGGAAGGAGAGGGAGGGAAGGAAGGAGGGAGGGAAGGAGGGAAGGAAGGAGAGGGACGGAGAGAGAAGGAGAGAGAAAGAGAGAGAGAGAGAGAGAGAGAGAGAGAGAGAGAGAGAGAGAGAGAGAGAGAGAGAGAGAGAGAGAGAGAGAGAGAGAGAGAGAGAGAGAGAGAGAGAGAGAGACATAGCAGGGGATAAAGAGCTTGACCAGCAAGCACGCAAAACAGAAACTATAAAACACAAAAACGAGGCATTTCCCAGAGAAATTAGAAAAAGGCAAAAGGTGTGGCCACGAGACGACCTCTCCAGCTTGAGAACGAGGCGAGATCTATCAATGAGGTGATTATGAGCAGTGAGGTCGTCGTCACACAGTTAATTAGGGACCTAACAGAACAAGTCTCGTTCAAATCAAAGGTAAACAAGAAGGCGACTTGCGCTCCGGGGCTGTGATTCTTGGACCCGACAACAATGGACAGGAAAAGAACGACAGAGAGCGAGTATTGCCAACCTTTTCCATCCTATTCCTGTTCTTGTTCCTCGTCCTCCTCCTCCTCCTCCTCCTGTCCTTGCTCCTGATTGCAAAAACAGGCGCCCAGCCCGAAGGCCCACCTGACTCTTTTTCTTGAGCCAGTCAGACTTGGTGATAAAACTGAAAGGCTTGGCAACTGACTACAGACACCCTCCCCCCCCCCACTGGTGACTACGACTACGAGGGAGTGAGGTCTACCTCTTTATGCCCCGCCTTTCAGCCTTATTGTATCTGTTTCGTTATAGCTTAACTAATCTATCAAAATATTTCTTCAAACTCGTCCTGAAAGCTACAGCCTGAGGAGGCTTCTACAACTTCTAGGACCACTGTTACCCACCCGTACACGTTGGGATTATTTCCTTACATTTATTCAACTTATGTCACCAACTTATTAAATAAATAAATAAATAAATAAATCATTAAATAAATCTCTTTGTGTTTCCAGCTTCCGCCTGTGTCCTCTTGTCGTGCACTCTCTCATCTTAATACTCAAATGAGCCACAAAGATATGTTAGGGTTTTTCATTACTATAGTGAGAGAAATTGCTACATTGCTACAAGTAGAACTAACAAAGCAATGCAACAAATAAACTGTTACATTGCTAGGTAGTGGTGGACGTAGATTCCATACACAGTTTTAAATGTAGATATGATTGGGCCAAATATGCTCAGGAATCTGTACACTAGTTGATGAACGGTTGGGAGGCGGGACCAAAGAGCCGAAGCTCAACCCCCCCCCCCCAACTAGGTGAGCACACACACACACAGACACACACACACACACACACACACACACACACACACACAATAACTGCCTTGTTCCCGTGACAAGCTGATAAAGGTCACCTGGACTATTTTCCGAACAATTACAAGGCAACAAAAGGCCCAGGCAAGCTTGTACCGGAAGCAGTGGGGAGAGAGAGAGGGAGAGGGAGGGAGGGGGAAGGAATGGGAGGGAAGGGAGGTGGGGATAGGGGGTAGGATATGGACCAGGTATACTCCTCTCTCTCTCTCTCGCTCTCTCTCTCTAGCGACCAGGAAACTGAATCAATGACAAGTGGGAGAGCTGTCCCATTTACCCTTCACCACCCATTCCTTCGACCCCCATCCCCTCGTATCCCTCCCATCCCCCATCTCACCTCAACTCCCTCAAGAGCAGAGTCGCTTAAACTTCTCCCCATGAAATCTATAGCAACCCCTTGATGTGTTATTTAATTAAACACCAACTTCTCCAACCCTCCCCAAGGTCCTCGGCCGCATTTCTTCAAACTAAGTACTTTAACAATCTTGAAATCGAAACCTCTTTGTCAACAACATTAATCCAGTGATTTTTGTTCTGGTCGCACTTCTTCCGTGAGGTTACTGTTTTCCTTGTGGTGCGTGAAATGGAAGGAATTGAATATGAAGCAGAAGCAGCAGCAGTAGCAGGGGGAGGAGGAGCAGCAGCAGTAGCAGGAGGAGGAGGAGGAGGAGCAGGAACAGCAGCAGCAGCAGTAGCAGGAGCAGCAGAAGCAGCAGGAGCAGCAGCAGGAACAGCAGGAGCACCAGCAGCAGCAGTAGCAGTAGCAGGAACAGCAGCAGCAGGAGCAGCAGCAGCAGCAGCAGTAGCAGCAGGAGCAGCAGGAGCACCAGCAGTAGCAGGAGGAGGAGGAGCAGCAGCAGTAGCAGCAGGAGCACCAGCAGTAGCAGGAGGAGGAGGAGGAGGAGCAGCAGCAGTAGCAGCAGGAGCAGGAACAGCAGCAGCAGGAGCGGCAGCAGCAGCAGGAGCAGCAGGAGCAGCAGCAGTAGCAGCAGGAGCAGGAGCAGGAACAGCAGCAGCAGGAGCGGCAGCAGCAGCAACAGCAGCAGCAGTAGCAGCAGGAGCAGGAGCAGCAGCAGTAGCAGGAGCAGCAGCAGCAGGAGCAGCAGCAGCAGTATTAGAAGCAGCAATAGTAGTATTAGTATAACTTTTTGTCCTGAAATAAAGCCGGATCTATTTATTACATAAAGTTTCATTCATCTGATTTTAATATTATATTAAAAATCTCCCCCACCCTACACACCTGCCGCTCCCCCTCTCTGCACACCTGCCGCCCCCCCTCCCTACACTCCTGCCGCCCCCCCTCCCTACACACCTGCCGCCCCCCCCTCCCTACACACCTGCCGCCCCCCCTCCCTACACACCTGCCGCCCCCCCTCCCTACACATCTGCCGCCCCCCCCCTCCCTACACACCTACACACCAAAATATTGACGATATCATTTGATGTTATCTGTTCACATGTCACCTGAACTTGTCACTTGAACCTTAGGCTTGTATTGCAAGCATTGCTAAGTCAGCACAAGCATAATACCTTACCCAGGCCGAAATATGCATGATCTCATATAATATTAATTTATATTTGAGAAGAATTAGGTTAATATGGTATACGAAATTGATTTTGTTTGACGGCTGCCAGATGTATTAGTCAAACATTGACTTATTAACGTTGGCGATAGTCAATAACAGTACTATTGTATTTGTATATACATATATACACACACACACACATCTGGAACACTGAAGAAAGAACACATGCTCCTCATGTATAAAATTCCGGTGTTAATGGAGAAAATTGACTATGAAGAACTACTTCAACCCCGACACTAACTACAGGAAGACCCAGGCACTAATTACACAAAACACAGCTTTCTACAAAGACTAAAGTAGATGAGGAGAGAGATTATGTCGCCATTACTACTGGCAGACTCATGACTGTGTGTGAGCGATAAGAAATATTAAGCAGGCAGACAAGCACATGATTTTTATCTGTAACCCGTATCTGTATCTCTATCTGTTATAGGTTGTTACACACTAACGCGAGACTAACGGTAACTCAGCTCACACCACAACAATGGAAGCTGAACAAGGTGTAGCATCATCACCCGTTAATGACATTTATGATTTTCTGTTGAATTGCAATTTACCTAATTTCTGTCCATAGTTTATCTTGGGGGAGAGAGGCACAGAGAGAGAGAGAGAGAGAGAGAGAGAGAGAGAGAGAGAGAGAGAGAGAGAGAGAGAGAGAGAGAGAGAGAGGAGAGAGAGAGAGAGAGAGAGAGAGAGAGACAAAGAGAGAGAGAGAGAGAGAGAGAGAGAGAGAGAGAGAGAAAGAGAGAGAAAGAAGAAAGAAAGAAAGAAAGAGAGAGAGAGAGAGAGAGAGAGAGAGAGAGAGAGAGAGAGAGAGAGAGAGAGAGAGAGAGAAAGAAAGAGAGAGAGAGAGAGAGAGAGAGAGAGAGAGAGAGAGAGAGAGAGAGAGAGAGAGAGAGAGAAAGAAAGAGAGAGAGAGAGAGAGAGAGAGAGAGAGAGAGAGAGAGAGAGAGAGAGAGAGAGAGAGAGAGAGAGAGAGAGAGAGAGAGAGAGAGAGAGAGAGAGAGAGAGAGAGAGAGATTAAATTATCGGTGATAAAAGAGAGCGCATGGCAGCCAAAATCAATCAATGTCTCTTTGTTAGCAGCAGCTCAAACGAAAACAATGAAATTATTCCAGCGGCCGCGTTCCCCTTATGAGCGCTTGTTTGCTAAATATGTCACTGTTGATTGTTTGGTCAACGGCGATTGGAGAGGCCGGGTACTTAGCAGTCGGTTGCCAGTCCTATGTTCGGGTTCCTTTAATGAGGTGGTGGTGGTGGGTGTGGGGGACAGGTGTGCTGGTGGTGGGGTGTGTGGTGGGAGCAGGTGTGTTGCTGGGGTGTGTAGTGGGGACAGGTGTGTTGCTGGGGTGTGTGGTGGTGACAGGTGTGTTGCTGGGATGTGAGGTGGGGACAGGTGTGTTGCTGGGGTGTGTAGTGGGGACAGGTGTGTTGCTGTTGGGGACAGCTGTGTTGATGGTGCTTGGGGTAGTTTTAAGTCTGGCTACAGGTGTGTAGTGGATATAATAGTGGTGGGTGTGGTTATAAGTGTATTGTGTGTGTGTGTGTGTGTGTGTGTGTGTGTGTGTGTGTGTGTGTGTGTGTGTGTGTGTGTGGTGTGTGTGTGTGTGTGTGTGTGTGTGTGTGTGTGTGCGCGCGCGCGCGCGCGTATGTGTGAGTTTGAAACACAGACAAGATATACATTCTATCACATTCTAATCTATTTACACACACCTGGTAAATTAATTATGTTAAAAAATCCTAAATGATATTTCTATATTACCATCTGTCTGCGCCCGCGCCTCCCCCCCCTCCGTCTCCCGTCTCTCTCTGTCTCTCTCTCTCTCTCTCTCTCTGTACATCAACTTACACACACTCACACACACAAACGAAAGAGCCAAAGCTCAATGCCCACTTACAACACGTCCAACTTACAACACATCAAAAACCTACTTATAGATAAAACATTAAACCCGCCTTCTACCAAACAGAACCCGATAACAGGTAAGGCAGGGCAGGGCAGGCGTTCACTGGAGCTGATTCACATCCCCTCTCGCTCCAGATCAGCATACGGACCTCGCCAATTTGCCAAGCTTAACTACATAATGACATTTTTACCAAAGCACAGCAATCAAGTGTGTGGGCTTTTTCCTACTCCAAATAGTTTGATTCAACAAGTCGTAATTGCTGGACGTAATTACCTATTTATACATTTTAAATGTGCCTCTCAATTTTGGCTGTTGTGAAGGAAGGTTTGTGCGAGCGTTTTGTGGTGGTGTGGTGGTGGTTGTGGTGGGGTGCTGTGTGGTGGTGGTTGTGGTGGGGTGCTGTGTGGTGGTGGTTATGGTGGTGGGGGTGCTGTGTGGTGGTGGTTGTGGTGGGGTGCTGTGTGGTGGTGGTTGTGGTGGTGGTTGTGGTGCTGTGTGGTGGTGGTGGTGGTGTGCTGTGTGATGGTGGTGGTTGTGGTGGTGTGCTGTGTGGTAGTGGTTGTGGTGGTGGTGGTTGTGGTGGTGTGCTATGTGGTGGTGAACTGCCATGCGGTGGTGGCTAGGGATGTGATTGTGGTTGAGGACTATGGTTGTAGCAGTTTAAGCTGGACTAGCGGCAGTGGTGCTGCTGTGAGGGGACAGGCGTGGTAGTCGCAGAAGAGGTGGAGGATGGGGTGATTACCCAGCTTAACAGCCACTACGGGCGAGTGAGGTCCAGACCTTTATACCACCCTTGCTGTACCTGATGCGTTCCTGTTATTATCTCTGACGTTGTTTGTCATGTATGGGTTTTATGTTGTGGTTAGAGATGGCTTCCATGACTTCTTCCCTCAGTGTACATGTTGACAACCTGTGTGTCCTTACATTTCATCTTCTCTTTTTTTGCATTTGTAGTTTTCACACATGTTCTCTCCTCCTACATTCTGAAGAGGTTATCCTTGTTTACCTTGCCTATTTCCCTTTGTGTTTCTCCTCTTAGAGTTGAGAGATTTGGTTCCCCGAACCTATCCTCAGAGCGTAGACCTTTTAGTACAGGTACAGTACTTATATTTTTGACCTAGCCTTACACATGGCCTTGTAGATTTACTTGAATGAGGCCTTATTTAGGATTCTGTAATGACATTCTATTGCATGCCTTGTTCCCGTGTGTTGCTTTGTTGCTTCTTGTGTGTCTGTGTGTGTTGCAGGTGTTGGGGTATATATCCTCTGCCGGCTTCTGTTGTCCCTTGCACACACCTGTAGTTGTCTTTCCCTTATGGTGTACATTACTTCTGTTCTCCAGTTATCCTTCCTTCCTCTCTCTCTCTCTCTCTCTCTCTCTCTCTCTCTCTCTCTCTCTCTCTCTCTCTCTCTCTCTCTCTCTCTCTCTCTCTCTCTCTCTCTCTCCTCTCCCTCATCTCCCTGCTTCTACCTCACCTACTCTTCTCCACTCACTGGGGCTTCTCGCATCATAAGCAGATCAATCTCTCACTCTCCTCTGCTCTCTCTCTCTCTCTCTCTCCCTCACTTTCCAGACTTAACCTTTACTCCCCCTTACCATCCCTCTCCTACTCCCCCCCTCCCCTTCCATCTCCCGCATCGGAAATTAGCGTGTATTGATCATGTGGGTTTAGATCTGGCTGGGTATTATGTACATTATAGCGGAGATTACTGACCATGTAATGAGTCCAGCATGATGGTCCCGTCAACACCTGCCCCACCCCCCCACCACCCCACCACCACCCTTATCATCTCTCTTATTGAGGTCCCTCCCAGGTCAACTACTGACCTTCCTTACGATGCACCCCACAATAGACGTCTTGCTCCTGGGTACCTAGTTTAGTGTTAGCTCACGAGAGGCATCAGGTGAAAGGGAATGTTCTCAATTGCCTCGGTCCTCCCAGGGATTGGTCCCGGGACCCTCGGTTATGAGTTGACGTAGACTGTTAAGCTACAGAAATATACACATATACGCACTCTAAAATAACCAAGAGTTGAAATGGACGAAAGAATACCTAATGGGCTGAGAACACATGTACAAATACACAGCATCAATTAGACTGGAAGGGCACACCAAGCCTTATGCAGGCGATGAGTCACAATAACGTGGCTAAAGTATGTTGACCAGACCACACACTAGAAGGTGAAGGGACGACGACGTTTCGGTCCGTCCTGGACCAGTGTCAAGTCGATTGTGAGAATGATTTCACAATCGACTTGAGAATGGTCTAGGACGGACCGAAACGTCGTCGTCCCTTCACCTTCTAGTGTGTGGTCTTGTCAACACACCAAGCCTTATTACTTGCTCCAGTCCTTTTCTTGAATTGGATTCCTATATGCCTGTTCGCTTATAGGGTAATGAGGAGACAGGTCACTACCCGAGACCTACAAGAGTGAGTGCTGACCCATCCTGGTCCCCTGATGTGGAGGAACCATCTACTAAATTAACAAATCCACAAGGGCCGTGACGAGGGTTCGAACCTACGTCCGAGAGGATCCCAAGTCTAATCAAGTGTCAGGGGAAAGCGCCAAACCATTACGACTATATAGCACTTCGAAGGGGTCAGGATAAGGATTTGAGATGGGACGGAGGGAAGCACTGCTGCCCAACCCCTTGGACGGTCCGGGAATTGAACACCGACTTACACGAAGCGAGACCGTCGCTCTACCTTCCAGCCCAAGTCGTTGGGCTGCATCGGAAGAGTAAGTCGTGGAAGCTTTCCTCTGTCCAAAACTTTAATTCCAAACGCGTCAAAGAACTGGAAGGTCAGTTAATAAGCTTAACACAAACGCAACAGGTACAATACGGGAATAGTTGGCGAGGCAAGAGGAGCTAGAAACTGGTTCTCCGAAGTCACTTAAGTAAGCACTACTACCACCAACCACCTGCCAACCACCATTTGCAATAAGATAACCTGAGCTGGGAAGTAAGAGGATTTACCGGGTCGGTTTGGGACCTCTCTCGTAGAGTTGGTGTGTCTCATTGTGGGGGTGTTATGCTGCAGGTGTGGGAGTTGGTGTGTCTCATTGTGGGGGTGTTATGTTGCAGGTGTGGGAGTTGGTGTGTCTCATTGTGGGGGTGTTATGTTGCAGGTGTGAGAGTTGGTGTGTCTCATTGTGGGGTTGTTATGTTGCAGGTGTGGGAGTTGGTGTGTCTCATTGTGGGGTTGTTATGCTGCAGGTGTGAGAGTTGGTGTGTCTCATTGTGGGGTTGTTATGTTGCAGGTGTGGGAGTTGGTGTGTCTCATTGTGGGGTTGTTATGTTGCAGGTGTGGGAGTTGGTGTGTCTCATTGTGGGGGTGTTATGCTGCAGGTGTGAGAGTTGGTGTGTCTCATTGTGGGGGTGTTATGCTGCAGGTGTGAGAGTTGGTGCGTCTCATTGTGGGGTTGTTATGCTGCAGGTGTGAGAGTTGGTGTGTCTCATTGTGGGGTTGTTATGTTGCAGGTGTGGGAGTTGGTGTGTCTCATTGTGGGGTTGTTATGTTGCAGGTGTGGGAGTTGGTGTGTCTCATTGTGGGGTTGTTATGTTGCAGGTGTGGGAGTTGGTGTGTCTCATTGTGGGGTTGTTATGTTGCAGGTGTGGGAGTTGGTGTGTCTCATTGTGGGGTTGTTATGTTGCAGGTGTGGGAGTTGGTGTGTCTCATTGTGGGGGTGTTATGTTGCAGGTGTGGGAGTTGGTGTGTCTCATTGTGGGGTTGTTATGCTGCAGGTGTGGGAGTTGGTGTGTCTCATTGTGGGGGTGTTATGTTGCAGGTGTGGGAGTTGGTGTGTCTCATTGTGGGGTTGTTATGCTGCAGGTGTGGGAGTTGGTGTGTCTCATTGTGGGGGTGTTATGCTGCAGGTGTGGGAGTTGGTGTGTCTCATTGTGGGGTTGTTATGCTGCAGGTGTGGGAGTTGGTGTGTCTCATTGTGGGGGTGTTATGCTGCAGGTGTGGGAGTTGGTGTGTCTCATTGTGGGGTTGTTATGTTGCAGGTGTGGGAGTTGGTGTGTCTCATTGTGGGGTTGTTATGTTGCAGGTGTGGGAGTTGGTGTGTCTCATTGTGGGGGTGTTATGTTGCAGGTGTGGGAGTTGGTGTGTCTCATTGTGGGGTTGTTATGCTGCAGGTGTGGGAGTTGGTGTGTCTCATTGTGGGGGTGTTATGTTGCAGGTGTGGGAGTTGGTGTGTCTCATTGTGGGGGTGTTATGCTGCAGGTGTGGGAGTTGGTGTGTCTCATTGTGGGGTTGTTATGTTGCAGGTGTGGGAGTTGGTGTGTCTCATTGTGGGGTTGTTATGTTGCAGGTGTGAGAGTTGGTGTGTCTCATTGTGGGGGTGTTATGTTGCAGGTGTGAGAGTTGGTGTGTCTCATTGTGGGGTTGTTATGTTGCAGGTGTGGGAGTTGGTGTGTCTCATTGTGGGGTTGTTATGCTGCAGGTGTGAGAGTTGGTGTGTCTCATTGTGGGGTTGTTATGTTGCAGGTGTGGGAGTTGGTGTGTCTCATTGTGGGGTTGTTATGTTGCAGGTGTGGGAGTTGGTGTGTCTCATTGTGGGGGTGTTATGCTGCAGGTGTGAGAGTTGGTGTGTCTCATTGTGGGGGTGTTATGCTGCAGGTGTGAGAGTTGGTGCGTCTCATTGTGGGGTTGTTATGCTGCAGGTGTGAGAGTTGGTGTGTCTCATTGTGGGGTTGTTATGTTGCAGGTGTGGGAGTTGGTGTGTCTCATTGTGGGGTTGTTATGTTGCAGGTGTGGGAGTTGGTGTGTCTCATTGTGGGGTTGTTATGTTGCAGGTGTGGGAGTTGGTGTGTCTCATTGTGGGGTTGTTATGTTGCAGGTGTGGGAGTTGGTGTGTCTCATTGTGGGGTTGTTATGTTGCAGGTGTGGGAGTTGGTGTGTCTCATTGTGGGGGTGTTATGTTGCAGGTGTGGGAGTTGGTGTGTCTCATTGTGGGGTTGTTATGCTGCAGGTGTGGGAGTTGGTGTGTCTCATTGTGGGGGTGTTATGTTGCAGGTGTGGGAGTTGGTGTGTCTCATTGTGGGGTTGTTATGCTGCAGGTGTGGGAGTTGGTGTGTCTCATTGTGGGGGTGTTATGCTGCAGGTGTGGGAGTTGGTGTGTCTCATTGTGGGGTTGTTATGCTGCAGGTGTGGGAGTTGGTGTGTCTCATTGTGGGGGTGTTATGCTGCAGGTGTGGGAGTTGGTGTGTCTCATTGTGGGGTTGTTATGTTGCAGGTGTGGGAGTTGGTGTGTCTCATTGTGGGGTTGTTATGTTGCAGGTGTGGGAGTTGGTGTGTCTCATTGTGGGGGTGTTATGTTGCAGGTGTGGGAGTTGGTGTGTCTCATTGTGGGGTTGTTATGCTGCAGGTGTGGGAGTTGGTGTGTCTCATTGTGGGGGTGTTATGTTGCAGGTGTGGGAGTTGGTGTGTCTCATTGTGGGGGTGTTATGCTGCAGGTGTGGGAGTTGGTGTGTCTCATTGTGGGGTTGTTATGTTGCAGGTGTGGGAGTTGGTGTGTCTCATTGTGGGGTTGTTATGTTGCAGGTGTGAGAGTTGGTGTGTCTCATTGTGGGGGTGTTATGTTGCAGGTGTGAGAGTTGGTGTGTCTCATTGTGGGGTTGTTATGTTGCAGGTGTGAGAGTTGGTGTGTCTCATTGTGGGGTTGCTATGTTGCAGGTGTGAGAGTTGGTGTGTCTCATTGTGGGGTTGTTATGTTGCAGGTGTGGGAGTTGGTGTGTCTCATTGTGGGGTTGTTATGTTGCAGGTGTGAGAGTTGGTGTGTCTCATTGTGGGGGTGTTATGCTGCAGGTGTGGGAGTTGGTGTGTCTCATTGTGGGGTTGTTATGTTGCAGGTGTGAGAGTTGGTGTGTCTCATTGTGGGGGTGTTATGCTGCAGGTGTGGGAGTTGGTGTGTCTCATTGTGGGGTTGTTATGTTGCAGGTGTGAGAGTTGGTGTGTCTCATTGTAGGGTTGTTATGTTGCAGGTGTGAGAGTTGGTGTGTCTCATTGTGGGGTTGTTATGTTGCAGGTGTGAGAGTTGGTGTGTCTCATTGTGGGGGTGTTATGTTGCAGGTGTGAGAGTTGGTGTGTCTCATTGTGGGGTTGTTATGTTGCAGGTGTGAGAGTTGGTGTGTCTCATTGTGGGGTTGTTATGTTGCAGGTGTGAGAGTTGGTGTGTCTCATTGTGGGGTTGTTATGTTGCAGGTGTGGGAGTTGGTGTGTCTCATTGTGGGGTTGTTATGTTGCAGGTGTGTCTCATTGTGGGGGTGTTATGCTGCAGGTGTGGGAGTTGGTGTGTCTCATTGTGGGGTTGTTATGTTGCAGGTGTGAGAGTTGGTGTGTCTCATTGTGGGGGTGTTATGTTGCAGGTGTGGGAGTTGGTGTGTCTCATTGTGGGGGTGTTATGTTGCAGGTGTGGGAGTTGGTGTGTCTCATTGTGGGGTTGTTATGCTGCAGGTGTGAGAGTTGGTGTGTCTCATTGTGGGGGTGTTATGTTGCAGGTGTGGGAGTTGGTGAGTCTCATTGTGGGGTTGTTATGTTGGAATGGGGACTGGATCTTCCACTAACCCCTCCCCCCCACCCCCCGTCCCATCCCAAATCCTTATCCTGACCCCCTTCCAAGTGATATACAGTCGTAATGGCTTAGCGCTATCCCGTGATAGTTCCCTTCCCTCTCTCTCTCTCTCTCTCTCTCTCTCTCTCTCTCTCTCTCTCTCTCTCTCTCTCTCTCTCTCTCTCTCTCTCTCTCTCTCCCTCCCTCCCTCTCTCTCCTGCCCCCTCCACATGTAAGGTAAACAATCACAAAGGAGGCAGCCATAACCAGAGTGGCGACACCGGGGGAGCTGGAGAAAAGGTCGCTCCCGGGGGAGGTTTTTAAGGGGAAGAGGGTTGGGTGAAGGGGAGAGGTGAGGTAATGGGAAGGGAGGAGGTGTAGGGGAAAGGTGAGGTAATGGGAAGGGAGGAGAGAAAGGAAAGGACGTGAGGCAGAGTAAAGAAAGCAAAGATGTACTCAAAATGTACTCTCTAGAAAGGAGAAGAGAGAAGTATCAAATAATATAGACATGAAAAATACTGGAGGGCTAAATTTACGCGGTAAAATAACAACATTCTGGAGTGAACTATATGGAAGGAAATGCAGAATAGTGCCAGTGAAGACTAGAAGTGCCACAATCAGAGAACACTGTGAACATCAGAGGTCCACGGTTGTTCAATATCCTCCCAGCAAGTATAAGCAACATTGCCGGAACAAGTTTTTTAATTATTATTATTTTCTACCACAGATGTGGCCACACATTTACAATGCTAACCATATATATACATTTTCTTCTGTCCTCCATGGACAGGATTGGAGATCTGTTCAACATATAGTTCGGTTATTTGTTGAACAATCAACCACAGAAGGTGATTGTAGTGCTTTTAAACTGCTAATCTAACCTACATACATAAATACACAGACTTACGTCTGTCCTAAATAACCAGAGATAGCGGTCTCTTTTACATTGTGTCATCAAAAACTGGAAGTTTTCAAGAAAAAACTAGGCAGTTTTCTGCAAGAAGTGGCGGACCAACCGGGCTGTAGTGGATATGTGGGCCTGCGGGCCGCTCCAAGCAACAGCCTGGTGGACCAAACTCTCACAAGTCAAGCCTGGCCTCGGACCGGGCTTGGGGAGTAGAAGAGCTCCCAGAACCCCATCAACCAGGTATATGTGGGCCTGCGGGTCGCTCCAAGCAACAGCCTGGTGGACCAAACTCTCACAAGTCAAGCCTGGCCTCGGACCGGGCTTTGGGAGTTAAAGAACTCACAGAATCCCATAAAGGTAAAATTCAGGACGGATAAAGAGAGAGAGAGAAGAAAACAGCTGAGGTAGTGAAATAAAATAATAAGGGGATGTTAAGGAGTGGGAATTAAGATGGAAGAAAACAGGTGGAAGATGGAACTGTTAAGCTAACGTTATCGAAAGATAACATCACGGAAAGGTTTGTTGGAGAGAAAAATGGTTGAACGTGAAAAGGATCTGTAGGAGAGACTGGACGAGTGATCTACAAGAGCAGACTGGCTGAGTGTTAGCTGAGGCGACAACAGATCGGTCGTCGAACTGAGCAAACATGGACTATTGACAGGAAGGTTACGAGACGTTTGAATAGAAGGCAACACACTACACATGCCACACATTTACAGCGACAAGGAATAGACCAGGCGCCGTATTTGACCCCCAACCAGCTATACCACCAGCCAGCTACCACCAGCCAGCTATACCACCAGCCAGCTACCACCAGCCAGCTATACCACCAACCAGCTACCCCCAGCCAGCTACCACCAGCCAGCTACCACCAGCCAGCTACCACCAGCCAGCTACCCCCAGCCTGCTACCACCAGCCAGCTATACCACCAACCAGCTACCACCAGCCAGCTATACCACCAGCCAGCTACCACCAGCCAGCTATACCACCAGCCAGCTATACCACCAGCCAGCTATACCACCAGCCAGCTATACCACCAGCCAGCTATACCACCAGCCAGCTATACCACCAGCCAGCTATACCACCAGCCTACCACGCACACGCAAGGCTCCCCCCATACGCAAAAACATAATAGAGTGTACCTCGCCGCAAAATCAGTACAAACACGCCATCAACACTCACAAAACAGAAAAAGCCGTCTCAACGCCCCAAAGCGTAATCTCTCCCCACACGCGATCCAGCAGAGGCATAAACCATCAATAACTGGGGGCAACAAAAGGAAGGAGATTTATAATGAAGACACACGCTGGAAAAACTGGGCACCAGTGCACTCGAAACCATCGAGCAGGAGATAAAAGCCCAAACAACCCGACGACTCAAGCTAAACGCCAGATAATTAACTCCCCCCTAAACCCCCGCAGCTCAGGAGCCAGAACTAATAATCAATTAGGGAAGAGTGTAAAAATTGTCGAGCTTAGCGGATCAAGGGTAATAGAGGAGGCATTAAGTCCATTGTGATCTTCTGTTTGAACGGTCTAAACCTCGAGTCGAGTCCTGGGGACAAGCCACCCGTGTGTTCCCTTCTGATCCGGATTCTGTCGTCTCGTTCTCTCTTGCTGATCCGGATTCTGTCGTCTCGTTCCCCCTCGTCGGTCCGGATTCTGTCGTCTCGTTCCCCTTCGTCGGTCCGGATTCTGTCGTCTCGTTCCCCTTCGTCGGTCCGGATTCTGTCGTCTCGTTCCCCTTCGTCGGTCCGGATTCTGTCGTCTCGTTCCCCCTCGTCGGTCCGGATTCTGTCGTCTCGTTCCCCTTCGTCGGTCCGGATTCTGTCGTCTCGTTCCCCCTCGTCGGTCCGGATTCTGTCGTCTCGTTCTCTCTTGCTGATCCGGATTCCGTAGTCACGTCTTCCCTCACTGATCCAGACTGTCGTGACGTCTACCCTCGCTGATCTGAACTATTCCCCTCTCCTTCCGACCAGGACACCTATCTCCCTTCCCGCCCCTAATCACCCCGTATTCCGGTTCATTCGAGAGGGGTATCCGGCTGGTGGTCCGGTGTGTCATAACTGCCTACCAGATCACAGAAGGTTGGATGTGTTATGTGGTTGTGGTGGGAGGGTGGGCAGGGAGGGGAGGTAGCTGGTGGCAGGGTGGGCAGGGAGGGGAGGAAGCTGGTGGCAGGGTGGTCAGGGAGGGGAGGAAGCTGGTGGCAGGGTAGGCAGGGAGGGAGGAAGCTGGTGGCAGAGTGGGCAGGGAGGGAGGAAGCTGGTGGCAGGGAGGGGAGGAAGCTGGTGGCAGGGTAGGCAGGGAGGGGAGAAAGCTGGTGGCAGGGTGGGCAGAGAGGGGAGGAAGCTGGTGGCAGGGTGGGCAGGAAGCTGGTGGGAGGGAGGGCAGGGAGGGAAGGAAGCTGGTGGCAGGGTGGGCAGAGAGGGGAGGAAGCTGGTGGCAGGGTGGGCAGGAAGCTGGTGGGAGGGAGGGCAGGGAGGGAAGGAAGCTGGTGGCAGGGTGGGCAGGGAGGGGAGGAGAGGAAGCTGGTGGCAGGGTGGGCAGAGAGGGGAGGAAGCTGGTGGCAGGGTAGGCAGGGAGGGCACAATAAAGAAGCAGCTGGGGCAGGGAGACGTAGCAACAGCTGGTAATACTAAACACAGTGATAGATGACAGAAGTATATCTATCAAACAATGTACAACTTGAGGTAATAGTTATATACCACTTGACCTATCAATTGTCAACTTACTGAGGCAACAATGATCTTTATTATCTTATTGAGGTAACAATGATATTTATCTAATTAATGAGGTAACAATTATCTTTATCTGCTTATTGAGGTAACCATTATCTTTATCTACTTATTGAGGTAACCATTAACTTTATCTACTTATTGAGGTAACCATTAACTTGATCTACTTATTGAGGTAATAATTATCCTGATCAACTCATAAAGGATTCCTTTATCGACCCATTGAGCTATAAGTTATCATATGAGTTATCAGCTGTCTATTAATAGATGTCCCATCCATTGGTCTCGTGATAGTTCGATTCCTTCATTGGTGGCTTTAGTAGGGAGGAGGAGGGTTGGGGGGCTTGGTGGTTCTTGAGCCAAGCTATACCTGATGAGTGAACACATCCACAAGGGCCGTGACGAGGATTCGAACCTGCGTAACGTTTAAGAAGCATCTGGGATTGGCTTGGGGCCTCTAAAGAGCACGGTTTTAGACGCCTTAAATATGGAGTTACATTACCACCTTCTTCGGCCTGGTTTTAGTGACCTGCTTGGTACTGAGCGTCAGTGGGTGATGTCTGCGCGTGGTACTGAGCGTCAGTGGGTGATGTCTGCGCGTGGTACTGAGCGTCAGTGGGTGATGTCGGCGCTTGGTACTGAGTGTCAGTGGGAGGTGTCGGCGTTTGGTACTGAGCGTCAGTGGGTGATGTCGGCCCTTGGTACTGAGCATCAGTGGCTGGTGTCGCCGCTTGGTACTGAGCGTCAGTGGGTGTTGTCGCCGCTTGGTACTGAGCATCAGTGGTTGGTGTCCGCTAAGACTAACTGGTGTGTGTCTCCCTCCAACAGTTCTCGTCCGTCCTCCTGCCGTACCAGAAGGGTGTCTACTCTAACTCCTTCCACGACTCCCACCCGCGGTCCCTTCACGAGGTCAGTACCGCTCTACCTTTACCGCCCCTGCACCGCATGCAGCCTCCTAATGTATCTCTAGTAGCTTCCACCTCTTGCAGGTAGATGTGGCTGGTAGGTTGGCTGGTAGGCTAGCTGGTAGGCTGGCTGGTAGGCTGGCTGGTAGACTGGCTGGCAAGCTGGCTGACTGCTTGGCAAGTAGGATAGATGTCTGACTGGCTGGCTGGTAGGCTGGCTGGTGGCTGGTAGGCTGGCTGGTAGGCTGGCTGGTAGGCTGACTGGTAGATTGGCAAGCTGGCTGGCTGCCTGGCAGGTAGGCTAGATGTCTGATTGACTGGCTGGTTTGCTGGCTAGTAGGCTGACTGGTAGGCTGGCTGGCAGGCTGGCTAGTAGGCTGGCTAGTAGGCTGACTGGTAGGCTGGCTGGCAGGCTGGCTGGTAGGCTGGCTAGTAGGCTGACTGGTAGACTGGCTGGTAGGCTGGCTGGCTGGTAGGCTGGCTGGCTGGTAGGCTGGCTGGTAGGCTGGCTGGTAGGCTGGCTGGTAGGCTGGCTGGTAGGCTAGCTGGTAGGCTGGCTGGTAGGCTGGCTGGTAGACTGGCTGGTAGGCTGGCTAAAAAGATTGAGTAGGTGGCACACAATCATGGCTCATTCCAGAACGCCAGCAAAGCATCACTGGTGATTCTGCTGTTGACACTGTTGCAACCCACAGACTAGGCTGGCCATGATCACCATACTCTGTAGCGTCAACAATGGTGTCAGTCACCACCACCATCTTCGTTACGGCCGATAACACCATCACTACCACCACCACCACCACCACCACCACCGGTGGTGGTGGTTAGGGTGCCGGTCGGCCGAGCGGACAGCACGCTGGACTGTGATCCTGTGGTCCCGGGTTCGATCCCGGGCGCCGGCGAGAAACAATGGGCAGAGTTTCTTTCACCCTATGCCCCTGTTACCTAGCAGTAAATAGGTACCTGGGTGTTAGTCAGCTGTCACGGGCTGCTTCCTGGGGGTGGAGGCCTGGTCTAGGACCGGGCCGCGGGGACACTAAAGCCCCGAAATCATCACAAGATAGCCTCAAGATAACCACCACTAACACCACCACTTCCATCATCACTACCACCATCACCACTACCACCATCACTATCACTACCACCAACACTACCACCATCACCACTACCACCATCACCACTACCACCATCACCACCATCACTATCACTACCACCAACACTACCACCATCACCACTACCACCATCACCACCATCACTATCACTACCACCAACACTACCACCATCACCACTACCACCATCACCACCATCACTATCACTACCACCAACACCAACACCATCACGACCACCATCACTACCACCACCACCACTACCACCACCACAACCACAACAACAACAACCACTACCACCACCACCACCACCACAACAACAACAACCACTACCACTACAACAACCACCACCACTACCACCACCACCACAACAACAACAACCACTACCACCACCACCACCACCACCACAACAACAACCACCACCACTACAACAACCACCACCACTACCACCACCACAACAACAACAACCACCACTACCACCACCACAACAACCACCACCACTACCACCACCACTACAACCACCACCACAACCACCACCACCACTACAACCACCACCACCACTACCACCACCACAACAACAACAACAACAACAACCACCACCACTACAACAACCACCACTACCACCACCACAACAACAACAACAACAACAACCACCACCACTACAACAACCACCACCACAACAACAACAACAACCACCACTACCACCACCACAACAACAACCACCACCACTACCACCACCACAACAACCACCACCACAACCACCACCACCACCACAACAACCACCACCACTACCACCACCACAACAACCACCACCACTACCACCACCACTACCACCACCACCACAACAACAACCACCACCACTACAACAACCACCACCACTACCACCACCACAACAACCACCACCACTACCACCACCACAACAACCACCACCACAACAACCACCACCACTACCACCACCACTACAACCACCACCACCACCACTACCACCACCACTACCACCACCACTACAACCACCACCACCACTACAACCACCACCACCACTACAACCACCACCACCACCACTACCACCACCACTACCACCACCACTACAACAACCACCACCACCACTACAACAACCACCACCACCACTACAACAACCACCACCA
Source organism: Procambarus clarkii (assembly GCF_040958095.1). Classification (NCBI taxonomy): domain Eukaryota; kingdom Metazoa; phylum Arthropoda; class Malacostraca; order Decapoda; family Cambaridae; genus Procambarus; species Procambarus clarkii. The sequence continues at coordinate 48,348,039 of NC_091151.1, read as the reverse complement.
CCACTACAACAACCACCACCACCACTACAACCACCACCACCACCACTACAACAACCACCACCACTACAACAACCACCACCACCACAACAACCACCACCACCACTACAACCACCACCACCACTACAACCACCACCACCACCACTACAACAACCACCACCACCACTACAACCACCACCACCACCACCACAACCACCACCACCACTACAACAACCACCACCACTACAACAACCACCACCACCACAACCACCACCACCACTACAACAACCACCACCACTACAACAACCACCACCACTACAACAACCACCACCACCACTACAACAACCACCACCACTACAACAACCACCACCACTACAACAACCACCACTACCACCACCACTACAACCACCACCACCACCACTACAACAACCACCACCACCACCACCACCACTATCACTACACACCACTCAGCCACCCCTCCCCTCAAAACTTGCTCGCTGCATCCAAATCTCAACAACCAGAGGAAAGAGCTTCCTCCAAATATCTTCCCTGGCTTTTGAAACTGCCTTTGGAATTCTTGAGGGTGCAAGTAAGTCGTTTTGGAGAGAGAGAGAGAGAGAGAGAGAGAGAGAGAGAGAGAGAGAGAGAGAGAGAGAGAGAGAGAGAGAGAGAGAGAGAGAGAGAGAGAGAGAGAGAGAGAGAGAGGGGGGAGAGGGAGAGAGAGGGAGAGAGAGGGAGAGAGAGGGAGAGAGAGAGGGAGAGAGAGAGGGAGAGAGGGAGAGAGAGAGGGAGAGAGAGAGGGAGAGAGAGGGAGAGGGAGAGAGTGTGTGTGTTACATGACGAATACATGGTACAATCATGTAAATATTTCATTGAATCTGGTATATTGGAAGACATCCTAATCTTTTATCCTACATATGCATGTTCATTTTAAGGAAGCCAGAACAGGGGAAAGATAAGAGGAGAAGGAACTATTTTGTTTGAAGATCCATCACTTCTGAATCCACCTCTGTCTCGTGTAACAAGTGAACAACAGAAAGTTGTATTTACACATTCCTAAACTAAAATATATATATATATATATATATATATATATATATATATATATATATATATATATATATATATATATATATATATATATATATATATATATATATATATATATATAATATCTGATGGAGTAGATTGTAACCTCATTAAATGTGTGTGTTTAAATCTAGAATATGAAACCTGATTGTATTAGATCTAATTCGTAAGAAAGTATTGTATTAGATCTAATTTCGTAAGACTGTATTACATCTGATCTTGTAAGATCTACTTACGGTCTGACCCCGTGTGGCAGTGAATATAAGCAGTATCCTCACTGCAATAAGATCTTATCGAATTACTTCGATTAGGCAACATTGTATATTAATTGTATCAACAAAAGTAGTAAGCTATTGTGGGATGTATAATGTATGAAGAAAGACGAGATGCCTGAGATGTTTTGTGAACTGCAGTCCACATGACATTGTGCAGTCAGAGACCATTGAGGACGTTCTTGTCATCTCAAAATATATCACAATGTGAATGAAAGAAGATATCTTTCCATATCTCAGGTGAGGCAGAGATAACCACATAACCCTACCGTCATGTTTCTCAAGTAGGGAAGAGGTTCCTCCCCAGCCTCCTATTACCCAGAGATCATCTTGATATATAACTTCTTGATATATAACTATATCAAAATAGCTATTCAAGATATAAGATATCTTGGGCGCCTCTCGTCCTTTTAATCGCTTCTTTAAAGGCAGAACGTAAACAAATAACGTTCCCTCGACCACAACATATGAGGATCGAGGAGGGCATGTAAGGAATCACTTCAACATACATATAAACATTTGGGTTCAGATGCTGAATAATGCACGTAAGAATATACTGGGACTATCGTAGGAGAGATCAGACTGGAGAGGCGTTGGAGATATGGATATCGGTTGCTGCTTAGGTATCGTAGTCTCTGTGTTGGTCTCTAGATACTCAGTACTCGGGGATATCCAGGGGATATACCACCTTCTCTTGCTAGCAAAAATGGGAATATTCCTGGTTCAACAAAATGGGAATTTTCTCGGCTCGCGGAAATAGCAATCGCCTTGTGGAGATGGAAATTTTCCCCGGCAAAGCGCGTACACACACACACACACACACACACACACACACACACACACACACACACACACACACACACACACACACACACACACACACACACACACACACACCATTAGAACGGCATTATGAACCTAAATATGATGCTCTTTCAAGACATTATCTAAAGGTTGAGCTACGAGGATAAATTAAGAGCTAAATACCAGAAATGGAAGAAAGATGAAGAAACAGAGGAAATACAATTACAACATACAACACACTGAGGGTAATCAACAAGGTGGACAGGGAAGGCCTATTTAAATTGAATGAATTTAGGACAAGAGGACAAGCGCCGGAAGCTGGAAACACAAATGAGTTGAAGAAATGTGAGGACATACTCGTGACCAGTACATTCAACAGGTGAAATGTGAGGACATACTCGTGACCAGTACATTCAACAGGTGAAATGTGAGGACATACTCGTGACCAGTACATTCAACAGGTGAAATGCACTGAAGGAAGTTGTAGAAGCCACCTCCATCCACAGCTTAAAGGGCAGATTCAACAAAGAATTCGAACGTCAAGTTAAAATATAACGCAACAGATATAACAATTATAAAGTAAGAGGTTAAACGAGGTATAGTAATTAAATAATCGGTTTTGTCGGGGACAGGAAGATTGTGTTTATATATATATGCACAGAGGTCCCTTAAGGTCAAACTATTGACCTTCCCCAGGATGTAACTCCACAACAGTTGCCTAACTCCCAGGGTACCTATTGACTGCTAGGTGAACAGAGGTATTAGGTGAAAGGATACGTGCCTAACCATTTCTGTTCCCCCCAGGGATACGAACACGGTATTCCCGATCGTTAGTCGAGAACGAACCGAGACTCGAAAGGCGGTGTATGAGGAGCTAGAGTTCACTTCCACCGAAGTTAACCGCACCACCCGCCACGCAAAAGGAAGAAATCCTACCACTTTACAGATACAAACTGGAGCGCGTTAGATCCCTGGCGTCAGCGGGATTCGAGTGACCCGTGCGTGGCCTCGAGTTATAAATAATGCAGGTGTCGCTTCCGCAGCCAGTGTCGCAGAGTCGCTCACCGATCCGGACGAGGCCGCCTTCAAGGTGTTTGTGGAGGTGGCCGAGATCTGGCGTGTTTTGTGTGTATATTAATGTGTGTTTGTGTGAGAGACTTACGTATATGTGGGGTGTTTGTGTGTATGTGCCAGGCGGTGATCTATCAGTGAGGAATGACAGATTGCTGGACCCCGCCAGCAAGGCATTGGTATCTGGTGCTTTGATCTGTATTGAAACTCAACTTGGACAGCGCTTCGGATTCGTAGTCCCGAGGTTCCGGGTTCGATCCCCGGTGGAGGCGGAGACAAATGGGCAAAATGTTTCTTTCACCCTGATGGCCCTGTTAGCTAGCGATAAATAGGTACCTGGGAGTCAGTCAGCTGCTACGGGCTGCTTTCTAGGGGATGAGTAACAAAAAGGAGGCCTGGTCGAGGACCGGGCCGCGGGGACGCTAAGCCCCGAAATCATCTCAAGATAACCTCAAGATAACCTCTGTCATGTTTGCCCTTAAGGCAGAAGCTGGAGATAACATACACAACTTTTCTCAATATATTCCCCTCGCTGGCTACCTACACTCCTAATTTACGCTTCTAGCGTTAACCCATATTTTCTGGTTCTATAAGCCTCATTTGGAAAAGGTAATGCCTCTATTAAAATAAGTGACTTTATATGAAGTGATCATGTCTCCTAATGTACTGTCTATGTTTATGCTCCAGTGTTAATACAGGTGTTACAGACATTGCTACAGCTTTCCCCCCCCCCCCCCCCCTCACGCTGAATACGTCTTAAAGTGTAGTTCCGTCAACTTTCCACCTCTTCCTTACGTTACACAGACTGGCAGTTAACTCTAGTAACCACCTCTGTATTTGCTCTCCTCATTACCTTATTATTACAGTTATGGACGTGCAAGAACTCCCTTAGGTAATTCATTTAAAAAAAATGTAAATCATTATCAGCCTTTTGTATTGAACCAACTATAAAAAATATATATAAACATAGGTAATGAGAATAAATAATTATATAAATCCCCCAGGTAACACACAATCCCAAACTCTGACGGAGCAACAATTAACAAATCTGAAAAGACATAATTGTACACGACTGTAGACTCAGGTATACCGTAAGTCACCGATGATTACCTAACACGTGCCTGTAAAATGGCTAATTACATATAATTAGAGAGGGTCTCAACACGTGACCAGAGCTTAACACCACTCACAATGTATCTTTATCCTCCTGTATCTCTGTCTCCTGTATCTTCCCTCCCCCCCCACCCTGTATCTCTACCCCTTGTACCTCTACCCCATGAATCTCTATACTCACCTTGCGGCCCATTCTAAGCCCTCTAGATGTACAGGCGCCCATATTTACACCTCAGGTGATGGGAAAGGTTTTCGGTGACGAAGCCCCCTTGGTCAAAGGTCAAAGCCGGGGTCATGGGTAATTGTGGTGAGGAAGAGAGGTCAGCGCAGGCCGCCGGGTCTCTCGCCAGGTCATGGTGGTAGTCATGAAATAATTAACAAGGATTGTGGGGGTCGAGCGGGTGCCTGCGACCTTCATATTGCCCTCTCCTGTTGCGTCATACTCTTGCGTCATACTGCTGCGTTAGTCTCTTGCGTCATACTGCTGCGTTAGTCTCTTGCGTCATACTGCTGCGTTAGTCTCTTGCGTCATACTGCTGCGTTAGTCTCTTGCGTCATACTGCTGCGTTAGTCTCTTGCGTCATACTGCTGCGTTAGTCTCTTGCGTCATACTGCTGCGTTAGTCTCTTGCGTCATACTGCTGCGTTAGTCTCTTGCGTCATACTGCTGCGTTAGTCTCTTGCGTCATACTGCTGCGTTAGTCTCTTGCGTCATACTGCTGCGTTAGTCTCTTGCGTCATACTGCTGCGTTAGTCTCTTGCGTCATACTCTTGCGTTAGTCTCTTGCGTCATCCTCACACCACTCTCGCAGCCTCAAATTCGGCCAGAGTGCCTGTCGACGCCTCCCTGGAGCCAGAGTGCTCCTCGACGCCTCCCTGGAGACAGAGTGCTCCTCGACGCCTCCCTGGAGACAGAGTGCTCCTCGACGCCTCCCTGAAGCCAGAGTGCTCCTCGACGCCTCCCTGGAGCCAGAGTGCTCCTCGACGCCTCCCTGAAGCCAGAGTGCTCCTCGACGCCTCCCTGGAGCCAGAGTGCTCCTTGACGCCTCCCTGGAGCCAGAGTGCTCCTCGACGCCTCCCTGAAGCCAGAGTGCTCCTCGACGCCTCCCTGCAGCCAGAGTGCTCCTCGACGCCTCCCTGGAGCCAGAGTGCATCACACAGTCAGCTGTCCTCAGCTCATCCTTTATGCTGAGGGAGGTAGAGAGAGCAGGAATTGTCAGTTGGTGGTGCGGGAGGGGGGGTGGAGGGGGGAGGTGGAAGGGGGGGATGGACTACAGGTAGGTGCTCTGAGGGAGCACGAGGGTAGTCTCTGTCTGTCTGTCTGTCTGTATCTCACATACGCCTTCTCTCACTATTTCCCTCTGTTTCACTCTGTCTATTGTCTCTCACACT
>NC_091151.1:48292685-48337685 GCF_040958095.1 Procambarus clarkii | reverse complement strand
TGTCAACAAAGCCTGTTAGTCTGGTGCGTCCTATGAGATAGATAGATATAGACACATGCAGAAAATTGCGAAATAAAAAGATGAACCAAACTTTAATTGATAAAATTTTTTTATTCAAAGACTTATAACTAACGTAATTATCATCTTGAGAATGTTAAAACGCTTACTCACCTGGTGCAGACTGGGTAACAAGCTTACACACCTGGTGCAGACTGGGTAACAAGCTTACTCACCTGGTGCAGACTGGGTAACAAGCTTACTCACCTGGTGCAGACTGGGTAACAAGCTTACTCACCTGGTGCAGACTGGGTAACAAGCTTACTCACCTGGTGCAGACTGGGTAACAAGCTTACTCACCTGGTGCAGACTGGGTAACAAGCTTACTCACCTGGTGCAGACTGGGTAACAAGCTTACTCACCTGGTATAGACAGGGAAACAAGCTTAAAAGGTATAAAGCTTTATTCAAATCCTGTTTGTTGACGGAGCCTTCTCTCCCACCCTACCCACGACAGGAAGAATGGGTGTAAGAGGGTGAGAGAGGTGTAAGAGGATGGAATAGAGGAGGGTGAGGGGGTGGGACAAGGGGGTGAAAGTACGTTTGAGAGGGTGGGACAGTGATGAAAGAGTGGCAAAGGGACGAGAGGGTGTGTGAGACATGGGTAAGAGGGTGGAATAGGGGGTAAGAGGATGTGTAAGAGGGTGGGGGAAGAGGAATGAGAGGCAGGGAAGCATCTTGCTAAGTCAACGAGAATTCCTCCACATTAGTTTGCACAAGAACCGCTCAGGGCCAGACAGACGGGAGAGTGAGAGAGCGAATGACCAAGAGTGACTGTGATGGTGACAGCTGTGACAGTGACGGTGAGTGACTGTAACAGTGTCAGTGCTGTGACGGTGAAGCAGTGGACGGTACAGAACCACAACAACGAGGAACAGAGAGGAGTAAAGAGAACATGAAGAGGTCATATAATAACAGAGAGGAGTACAGAGGACATGAAGAGGGCAATAATACGAGAGAGGAGTAAAGAGGGGAGTGAAGGGAGCCATGTTGACTCTCGCGTACCAGAGGGAGGTAACACAGAGGGGAACTGGAATAGAAAATGGTAAGAAGAGAGAGAGAGAGAGAGAGAGAGAGAGAGAGAGAGAGAGAGAGAGAGAGAGAGAGAGAGAGAGAGAGAGAGAGAGAGAGAGAGAGAGAGAGAGAGAGGAGAGAGAGAGAGAAAACGAGGACGAGGACGAGGGAAAGGTAACGCAGGGAAGAGAAGGTAAAGAAGGAAAGAAGGGCATGTAAGGAAAGGGTAGAAGGTATGGAAGAGAGGGAGGAAGAGGAAGGGAGAGTGAGGTGCAAGCAAGGGATGGAAGAAGCAAGCAGTGCACACAATCAGCCGGACACAATCACCAACAACAGATTGGAATGAGTCACATTAATCAAGAGAGACAAAGACTACTCTATACACAACATAAACACACAATAATTTAAATGATAACTAGTTTATTATTAAGTTTATTTACCATTAAGTTCAAAGTTATAAGTTATCCACCTACTAAGTGATAAGTTTTAAGTTATCCACCTATTAAGTTTTAAGTTCTAAGTTAACATAAGGTAAAATAAATAATTTAATTATCTTTGAAGTGAAACCACCTTAAAGAGTCTCTTGTGTGATGTTAAGTAACTGTAAGTGACAAGTGCAGCTTCATTTATAGTAATTCTCTTGTTTAAAACATGTACAACCTCTCCTCTATAACTGCTGCCTTAGTAACTTGGCACTAGTAACTAGTGACAAGTGGCACTTGAATGATGGTTATCTGATGTGGTGAGGGGGGGGGAAGAGGCGAGGGGGGGGGGGAAGTGGGGAGGGGAGGGAGTGGGAAGGGGAGAGGGGGAAGGGGAAGAGGGGAGTGGAAACTGGGAACCTCATTTACAAAAAACACTACGAAACAACACACACACAACTAAATAATATAAGATGAGGTAATCAGGGGAAAGCGCCAAGCCATTACGAATATATAGCACTTGGAAGGGGTCAGGATAAGGATTTAGGATGGGACAGGGGGGAAGGAATGGTGCCCAACCACTTGGACTTTCGGGGATTGAACGCCGACCTGCATGAAGCGAAACCGTCGCTCCATCGTCTAGCCCAAGTGGTTAAAACTCATTTAAATTAAGAAAACCTTTATTTAAAAAATATATATCTATTTTAAACTAGTAAATATATATATATATATAAATAGAAAATATTTATATGAATAAGGAAATGAATTTCTTCATAGTTTCACCATTTTCTATGGTGAAAATACCATAGTTTACCATAGTTTAGGGGTCTCGTAGCCTGGTGGATAGGGGCCTCGTAGCCTGGTGGATAGCGCGCAGGATTCGTAATTCTGTGGCGCGGGTTCGATTCCCGCACGAGGCAGAAACAAATGGGCAAAGTTTCTTTCACCCTGAATGCCCCTGTTACCTAGCAGTAAATAGGTACCTGGAAGTTAGTCAGCTGTCACGGGCTGCTTCCTGGGGGTGGAGGCCTGGTCGAGGACCGGGCCGCGGGGACACTAAAAGCCCCGAAATTATCTCAAGATAACCTCAAGATAACCATAAGTTCTATAACATATACTTAGCCATCTCTGGGTGGGTGTCCGCCCTGACTTTACAACGTCAGGCTAAACACAGCGGTGGAGTTGAATTCAATTCTTACAGGATTCCACAACATATATTCATATATAAACGTGAAATAGGTAATTTGAACGTAAAATTAGATGTATTTAAAAAAAAAAATAGTATGATTCATTTTGTCCGAGATTTTTGTGCATTGACAAAATGTATATTTAAACAGAGAATAAAAGTTCATAATACACACGAATATATACATCGAGTAATTATAATTACCTAATACTTATTATTAGGGACCCATTACCGCTGAGATCCATCTGTGATATCTGAACCACAGAGATATCATGTACCCGGAGTCTCTCCCCAGGGCGGCGGAGGAGGCGTCACACAGCCACACATATAGGGACCAGGAGCTGAAACCCATCCAGATTTATGTCACCAACGTGTAAATGTTCTCTCTCGATTTATGTGCGTGAGCGGTGAATAACACCGTGGCTGAGTGGTGTCTTTGTTGTGCGAGGTGCCCTGACCCTGCGTCGATACCCGCCCCTCTCCCTACGGACGCCACCACCCAACAATCACCTTCACACCTTTGCCCCCTTACGATTGCTATTGATTTATGCCCCGTCCTCTCCACTTCAATTACCTTTTCAAATTCATGCAAATCCGACGCTAATCCCACTTATTAAACAACAAAGAGGGGGGCGCCCCCCCCCATCAGCGACAGACGTACCTTTATCACCCCACGACCCCCCGAGCCACCAAGGTGGCAGAGCTCTCATTATCACACCTGCCTATCCCACCTGGGCCGCTCCCCGCCAGCCTAGCCCCATCAAACACACGCCATACATATTCAACTGTAGACATGACAAATCCAATGTGGGGTTAGGGAATAATCGTATCAGTCGGTTGATGGGTGGGAGGTGGGGGCCAGGAGCTGTGTTTAATACCATATTTGTAATTCATTTTTTTGTATCAATATACTTAGATATATCTGCGTTTACGCGGCTATACTAGACTATATGTAGGGTTACATAATTTGCGTCAAGAGATACTCTAAGAAGGATTAGACAGTTTGCGTCAAGAGATACTATATGAAGGGTTATATAGTTTGCGTCAAGAGATACTATGAGATAGCAAGATCACCATCTCGCAGGATGGTTATCATACAGCATCCCACACCGGCAAACTCTGGCAGCATTATGAGGATATCCTCAAGAAGACGAGAGTTAATACCGGCAAAGCTGAAGGATATTTTCCCCCCAATCTTTTTGAGAACTGCCCTATTTTCTGATACTCAAAAGCCCCCCCCCCCACCTCCTCAATCACCCCAGCACCCCCTCCGTCACCCCAGCACCCCGTCCGTCCCCCCAGCACCCCGTCCGTCACCCCAGCACCCCGTCCGTCACCCCAGCACCCCGTCCGTCACCCCAGCACCCCGTCCGTCACCCCAGCACCCCCTCCGTCACCCCAGCACCCCGTCCGTCACCCCAGCACCCCGTCCGTCACCCCAGCACCCCCTCCGTCACCCCAGCACCCCCTCCGTCACCCCAGCACCCCGTCCGTCACCCCAGCACCCCCTCCGTCACCCCAGCACCCCCGTCCGTCACCCCTGCACCCCCCTCCATCACGCCCTCACTCCGCCGGCGCGCACAGTAACTCAAGCAGCAGCAGGTCCATTACCATCAAGTGTGGTGAGGTGCGCGTCCGTCTTGGGACCATCACCGCTAACGCCCCGCCAGGACCCGCCGGGGGCGCTGCACCGCGCGCTGTTATCGGTGATCGCGGCGGCATATCTTGCATCACCACCTGAATAATTCATCCAGGCTACCGTCACCCTTCCTCTGGTCATGCAATTCTCCTCACCATGTGTAAGGTCAACCAAAGGTGCCAGAGGCTACCTAACACTCGCGCGCGAGGGGTTGCAATTCACCGGCTTGTTAACGTTAATCTCTCACAAGATGGACATAAAATGACTGTGAATGTGATGTGTGGCGGGGCCGCGAGGTTAGTGCGAGCCGCTAAAAATGCAGAGGAGACGCGAGGTTCTGGCAACACTGTAAGTTGAAGGCGGGAAGATCGTGCTGGGAATGTGAGAGGGGCCGGAGAAGCCACTTCCCAGCACCAAGTATCACAACTCAGCGCACATGTTTCCTAGCGCCTCCTTAAGCCAGGCCCAGCGCCTCGCCTCTACCGGCAAGATGTCCCCGCCCCTTCCCCCTCCCCCACACAGTTGTCTAGGGCCGGCTTGTAGTGTGTGGCGAGGCCTGGTGAGGGGAGGCTGCGGTCCTCACCACCAGAGGGGGGACCTTTACCCGGCTCTCAAGGCAAAAGAGGGGAGAGGACACTTGCACGAACGTTCCCGTGTGTGGTATTGAATTTTGGATTGATTGTCTCAACAGCATGAAGAACGGCACTTGGCCGGTGCCTACTCTCCCCCCCCCCCTCCCTATGCCCGCACCGGTACTAACGCTTTCTTCACTCTGTCTCTGGCACTATGGCTGCTGCTGCACTCCACTACCCCTCATGTACCTGCTACCCCTTTCAACCCCTGTTACCCCCTTCAACCCCTGTTACCCCCTTCAACCCCTGCTACCCCTTCAACCCCTGCTACCCCTTCAACCCCTGCTACCCCTTCAACCCCTGCTGTTGCTCTGGTCTCAAGAGTTGACACTATATATATCAATAAGTGACCCAGAGAGGGGGGGAGGGGTGTCAAGGCAGGTCCGAATATAAGAGGTAGATGAGAGGGTGGCGTGGTGGTGTAGAGAGGGAGAAGGAGAAGGAGAAGGAGAAGGAGAAGGAGAAGGAGAGGGAGAGGGAGAGAGAGAGAGAGAGAGAGAGAGAGAGAGAGAGAGAGAGAGAGAGAGAGAGAGAGAGAGAGAGAGGAGAGGAGAGGAGAGGAGAGGAGAGGAGAGAGAGAGAGAGAGAGAGAGAGAGAGAGAGAGAGAGAGAGAGAGAGAGAGAGAGAGAGAGAGAGAGAGAGAGAGAGAGAGAGAGAGAGAGAGAGAGAGAGAGAGAGAGAGAAACAGAGAGAAACAGACAGACATTGCGAGCTTACATGGATGTCTAAACCAATAACAAACGCCCAAGTCCCCGGGTTGATCAAAAGTTGTGATGACAACCAACAGAATCTCTCACAATAGCAGGAACACATTAGCGCTAATCACATTACAGCTCGGCTCCGGCCAATAATGATTAACAAGCCATTCTACACCCCACACACTGCTAAATAAAAACATTTCTCCCCCCACCCCCCGCACCAGTCCTTATCAACTTGCGGCTCTTCCCTCCTGTGTAGAGACACTCCTGGTAGTCTACACTAGCAGGCTGGGTGTATAGCAAGAGGAGGTTTAATACAGACTGACACAGACATGTAGATATACGCAAACACATACACAAAAGATCAGTAGCTCACCCACTCACCCGCATTACACACAACAGCTAACCAACACTTACACATCCCACCAACACCCAACACCCTAAGAGTACCCAACTAACACTCCACAACCCATCAATAACAAACGAAAATTATCAAACCGAACACCAAAATTATCCGTTAACTTCACACTCGACTAATATGCAGCCCCCACACACCCCGCCAATAACCCATACTTACCCACCACACTAATAACCCACCAACACCTCACACACTCACCCCCCATCCCTCTCCCCACATCCACACGCCACCATCCATCCGTCCCTATCTCCACATATTCCATTCTGAAGCCCAAACCCAACCTTCCAAATACCGAACACCATGGGAGATTCATAGTGGAGACAATGTACGAAATTATAATTGGAAAAGATAGAATCAGACGACACAGATGGAAACTGGACACACAGGTAAGGTAGGATCACATGACACTAGTGGAAGCTCATCCTGTGAGCGGTAGCGCAAAAGCATTACCTTTTGTGCCCTCTGTAATGCTTTTGCGCTACCGCTCACAGGATGAGTATGGGGTGCACAATAAAATAGCCGCCTTCGGCGGCAACAAAAAAAAAAAAAAAGTGGAAGCTCATTAACTGATCAGGAGTCGTAAATTAGGGGATAGTGATGTGACGCTCGACTCTCAACCACACACATAAGACGAGTACAACGATATACCCCACTAATACCCATCCTCCTATCTCCCTACAGGAGGACTACAAACCCCTACCGCTGGCGCCACAGACACAACTCTTCGGCGCCGGCTTGGACGACGGGCTCCTGAGTCGGGCTGAAGCACTAGCGGCGGTGGACATCTCCAAACACGGCCACGGCCAGCCTCCTGGCAGCACCATCCCGCAGCTGAAGCACGACATGATGTACCACCCGGGCATGGCCACCACCCCTCACACCCCGCCCATCTCCAGGACCAACCAGGTGGGGTCTGGCGAAGAGGCGGGGGCGGGCGCCGCTGGAGGCGGATGGTCACACAAGGCGGGACTCTGGAAGGTCAGTGTTGCAGACTTCACTTTCCAGCTTGCAAGCTCCAGGAAACAATGTTTGAGGCAAAGTGTAGGGTTAATATTAGCGGTAATATTTGTGAGCGTATGTGGGGTTAATATTAACGCTTTAGGGCGGTGTGTGTGTGTAAGGGGCGGTGGGTGTGTGTGTGTGTGTGTGTGTAAGGGGCGGTGGGTGGGTGTGTAAGGGGCGGTGTGTGTGTGTGTGTAAGGGGCGGTGGGTGGGTGTGTAAGGGGCGGTGGGTGGGTGTGTAAGGGGTGGAGGGTGGAGACAAATGAGGTTAATACCCGTGACTGGAAGACTGTGATTGAGACTTTGTTTGGGAGTTTTCGACGCTTAGAACCGGAAAACACACACTTCTGAGATAAGGAAAAGATCCACCAGCCTATCTGTACTGGCCTGATGGGACGTGTCGAGGCACTGTTGATTAAGGCTAAACATCCCTTATACTACTACCTCTACACCATTATATGGTTAAGTTGGTACATAGGCGCCATCTGTAGGCCTTTAGTAAAAATAAAGATTTTGATTGAAGCTCTATTACGATAATGTCTTGATTTATTAAGTGTGTTTGAGTCATATACAATTATATCCAGGTGTCAGGATAAAGCCTATCCACACGCAACACATCCTCTCTCCCTTCCTGCATCTATCCCCCCCTCAACCCTCCCAACCCCCACATGCCATATCAAAGTAGCGGTCGTTAGTGGAAACATTAATTACTTTAACCACTCCTCCATCACAACCATTGTTGACCTTTACTCCACCACACATGACCTTTACCACACCGCCGCAGCCCCCCACCTATGGCTCCATACTTTATTAACCAATTTTCCTCCTTTTGAGAGATTCATCCTTCCCTTTTTCTTCTCCCTCTCATATTACTCCACTCCCATTCCTTTCCTCCCCTCCCACATACCCCTTCCTACATGACACAATACAAACTAACTTACCTGGGAGGCAGTAAGGTACCACACTACCCACCTCTCACACATTCTCTTATCTCCACTTTCATCTGGTCCTCTCCTATCCCATCCTAGTCACTTCTCCCTATGCTTAACTCTCTCCTCTCCATCTCCTACCCTATGACTAACTCTCTCATCTTTATCTCCACTCTTCTTTAACTCTCTCATCACTCTTGCTCCCTCCCTACCTCACCGAGTTCCACATTCACCCATTCCTTCCTTCACCTTCTCCTGCACAGTCTTCCCCTCCCCCTCTCCCATCCCTGCTTCTCCCTTCCCTCCTCTCCCTCCCTCTCCCCCTTGAGCCAGTGTATGAGAGATGGAGGCCTGGCGGAGGGTACATTAATTATGATAGATAGAGACAGTACAGGACGACAAAAGTAACGCTCGGAGAGAAAGGGAGAGATGGAGAGACAAAGAGGGAGAGAAAGATAGGGGATTGGGGGACATGGAGACAGACGTGAGGGAGATGGACAGGAGCGATGAGATATGGAAAGACAGTTACGTAGGGGCGGAAGAGGCGGAAAATGGAAGATGAAATAAAGAGAAAGGAAGAAGGAATAGGGAGATGCAGAGAGAGAGGTTGAATAGAAAGAGGAAGCATGGGGTAAGAGAGAGAGAGAGAGAGAGAGAGAGAGAGAGAGAGAGAGAGAGAGAGAGAGAGAGAGAGAGAGAGAGAGAGAGAGAGAGAGAGAGAGAGAGAGAGAGAGAGAGAGAGAGAGAGAGAGAGAGAGAGAGAGAGAGAGAGAGAGAGAGAGAGAGAGAGAGAGAGAGAGAGAGAGAGAGAGAGAGAGAGAGAATGGATGCAATTGGTTAACAGAGTAGCACCAAACCGTTCCAAAAATACAAACACACAAACACACACACACACACACACACACACACACACACACACACACACACACACACAGGGGGTGAGGGGCTCGCGGCCGAGAGGACAGCGTTCAGGGCTCGTAGTCCTAAAAACCCGGATTCCATTCCCTGATGAGGCAGAAACAAATGGTCACAGTTTCTTTCACCTGATAAACCTGTTCACCTAGAACTAAATAGGTACCTGTGAGTTAGACAGCTGCTACGGGAAGGGAAATCATGCCTAACGAACCTACTGTAGTTCTATGATAAAAGTAACAAGAATAAGGCAAGACATAGAAGGATGGATCACTGCGTATTTATGGACTTCCAAAAAGTCTTTGACACAGTACCTCACAAGAGATTTCCATACAAACGTGAGAGGCAGCCGGGAGTAAGCGGAAATGCCTTTATTAATATGGGTAAGGGATTACCTAACAGGCAGGAGCCAGAAAATAACAGTAACCACTGGACTTGTGATCCTGTGGTCCTGGGTTCGATCGCAGGCGCCGGCGAGAAACAATGGGCAGAGTTACTTTCACCCTATGCCCCTGTTATCTAGCAGTAAAATAGGTACCTGGGTGTTAGTCAGCTGTCACGGGCTGCTTCCTGGGGGTGGAGGCCTGGTCGAGGACCGGGCCGCGGGGACACTAAAAAAGCCCCGAAATCATCTCAAGATAAGTGGTTAGAAGTCAGATTGACGAACAGTAACGAGTGGAGTCCCTCAAGGATCGGTGCTGAGAGCAATTCTATTCCTCATACACGTAAAAGATTTATCTACAGGAGTTGAGACTTATATGTCGATGTTTGCAGATGAGGCAAAATTAATGAGACCAGTTGTGACAGATTTGGATTGTAGGAATCTCTAAGACGACTTGAACAAATTGCAGAGATGGTCGGAGAAATGGCTAGTGGAGTTCAATACGAGCAAATGTACAGTGATGAAACAGGTGATGGGAACAGGTGAAAGGAGGGACAGTACACAGTGAAAGGAAACTTCCTCTCTGTAACGACTCGAGAAAAAGACCTGGGAGTGGACATAACACCAAACGGAACTCCAGGGGCTCATTAAAATAAAATAACATCCGCAGCGTACTCTGTACTAGCAAAGGTTAGAACATCATTCAGGAACCTAAATTAGGAAGCATTTAGATCACTGTACACCACCTACATGAGACCAGTCTTAGAGTATGCCGCCCCATCGTCGAGCTCCCACCTAAGAAAACCCATAAGGAAACGGAAAAAAGTTCAGAAGTTTGCTACGAAGTCCCAGAATTGGAAGGGATGGGAAATGAAGAGAGACTGAACGAACTAAACTTGACGACGCTACAAAATAAAAGGAGACATGAAAGATACGCATAAAATACTTAGGGGGGATGGGGGGATTGACAGAGTGGAAATAGAGATGTTGACAATGAATGACCATAGAACAAGGAGGCATGGGAGGAAGTTTGAAACTCAGATGAGTCATACAGATGTTTTCATTTAGCGTAAGAGTAGAAGAAAAATATAATGAAGTAAAGAAGCAGGTTGTGGATACAAACTCCATTCATAATTTTAAAAGTAGATATGATAGTCAAACAAGCCAGGAGTCATTGCTTTAGACAACCGGAGGCTAGAGAGGCGGGGCCCAAGAGCTAATGCGCGATTCTGCAGGCACAAATAGCAGAGTACACAAGCGCATGTGCCCCAAGACCCACGTTGCACCATATACTTGTTTACCTTTTGTTGAGCCCGTGCAACTAAAATTGTCGAAAAATGGTTAACCTTTCATTTTTACAAAGCGATGGCTATTTTTCTCCTGGTCGCTGGAGTAAAAGTTGCTTTTTGCGGGAGCCAGTTGAGTGCTGGTTATTGTAAAGGGCTGCAACGGCAGTGATCTTTTTAGGGTCAACATTTTTACACACTCTCTCTCTCTCTCTCTCTCTCTCTCTCTCTCTCTCTCTCTCTCTCTCTCTCTCTCTCTCTCTCTCTCTCTCTCTCTCTCTCTCTCTCTCTCTTAAACTAAGGTTAGCTTTCATTAAAAATTTCATAACGGTTCCTATTGAAACTGCAAGTGTTATCCAGCATTAACTCCCCTGATGCCTGAGCCTTGAGACACATTTATTTGATATTAGTATTGTACCTATTCGAAATAAACTAACTTTAATGCTAAGGTAACTATTATATAAGGAGCAGGATGAGGCCAGGAGCCAACTGTGTGACAGAGCCTTCCTAAGGTCGGTTGACCTGATTTAACACGTATCAACATGTTGTATGAACAGGTTCCAGATGCGAATCTTTCTGTTTTACTCTCTCTCTCACTCTCTCTCATTCTCTCACTCTCAGCTGGAACATCTAGAAAGGAATAATAGGAGAATTCAGCAATGGAGAGTCCCGCCGATATTATACTTCAACAACCTAACAGTAATCATGCAGGGAAGCGAAGGATGGGCTGAGTGTATGTTTCTAGACAAGACAAAATAAAAAGCTTTAGCACTGCACAGGCTCCAACTGCGTATTTATGGACTGCCAAAAAGTCTTTGACACAGTACCTCACAACTGCCAGAAAGCCTGTGCAACAGGAGGCAATTGCACAGGCTCCAAAAGTAGACTAAACTGGAGCAAGAGGAAAGCGCTGGGTAATGGAGAACTTATCAAACCATATCTTGAGGTTATTTTGAGATTATTTCGGGGCTTAGCGTCCCCGCGGCCCAGTCCTCGACCAGGCCTCCTTTTTGTTAAATATCCCCAGGAAGCAGCCCGTAGCAGCTGTCTAACTCCCAGGTACCTATTTACTGCTACGTAAACAGGCCCATCATGGTGAAAGGAACTCTGCCCATTTGTTTCCGACCCTAGCGGGGATCGAACCCGGAACCTCACGATTAGGAATCCCGAGCGCTGTCCACTCAGCTGTCAGGCCCAGACCATAGACCAGGCAACAGGGCAGTACTCCGTATCAAGACGAGACGAGCGAAGCACTACAACAATCAACACTAGGGACAGTGAAGGGGTCACAAGGATCAATATGGAGCTAGTTTCGCCCAGTTTTTTTCTTCAGTAATTGCTGTTGAGTATGTACCCAAGATGGGCGGGTTGAGGTAGACGTGAAAGGAAAAGATGTCAGAGTGGCACTGTGCCATCCTCCCATCCCCTCCCCTCCCCTCCCCCCCCCACAATATAAAATCTCACAATACCATTGACGGGACTGAATTATTTTTAAGTTTTATATTTTTTCTTTTGTCATATCATAAAGCATTTTTGGCTGATCATGCGAAAGTTTAAAAAAAAGTCTTGTTTGTGTGTGACTGAGTGTGTGTGTGTGTGTGTGTGTGTGTGTGTGTGTGTGTGTGTGTGTGTGTGTGTGTGTGTGTGTGTGTGTGTGTGTGTGTGTGTGTGAGCTAATACACATCTTCCTACATAATTTCGTACTTCGTTTAACAATTAATCATCACATACACACAGATGAGAGTCAGCCATTTCAAGTTATCAAGAGCCGTCACTTCCGTGCCATATGGGTGAGGAATTTAATATATATATATATATATAGGGGGGTACCACCACTGGTGTAATTATAGGGACCCACAGCCTCAGAGAAGGGAACACAGAGCACTCAGGGAAAAACTTGACATTTAACTCTGAATGCGAAAGAGTGTTCACTTCTCCTACCACCCCCTTTTTTTTTTTATTATGATGTACACTTTATTATGCAAGGTTATACAGTTACATATCTGATTTCATACAAAAAATGAACATTAAGAGGACACAAGAAAAAGTTCGCTTCCTAGAGGCTGTAGATTTCCTCGAACTCCTCCGACGCCGGGCAGGAACCGAGGATGCAGCGGGCATTTCCCCTCTGGATCGCGACACTGAGGCGCTGAAAGAGAAAACTTGCTGCTCTAGGGTCTCTTGTGGTGTCAATGAGCTTGGAACCAAGATCCTTAAGAAACCTTCTTGCACTCTCACCCCATGGGCCTAGGGTCTCAGACCCTATTGGAACGAAATTGTACCTTTGATCTAATTGCCTGTACTTGACTGACTTTTGTTTTTCTCTGTGTGTCGCTGCGGCTCCTGCCGTGCCGGCAGAGAGGGTGATGTATGTCGTTGCCAGGGTGGATACGCAAGTATAGTCCCATGCTAACTGCCTGCCACCCTTCCACGGACGCAGTGTGATTCCGTCTGGTCGGCCGGCAAAGCTAACAGAGTCACGGTTCAGTAGGTTGCGGGGCTCTCTCTCCGCTGGACACTGAGCAGAGGCAAGGCTTCTTTTAATGATGTCGTTGACTTCGTCGTGTCTAGTGTGCCAACCACCCGATTTTCCACAGTGCAGGCCATGCAATCCATATTCGTCAGCATCTGCCTCGCCGCAAATACACCTGTGAACAGTGTGGATAGGGGCAGCAAGGCGCAGAGCGACTGCAATACGGAGCTCCTGCGGATCAAGACGTGTGCCTGTCGCAGACATAGGGACTGCCAGAAGGAAGTCCCCTGCATGGGGAGCCTGCACAGCTGTGAGGCGTGCACGATCACTGGGGGTTGTTGCTGCCTCCAGCAAAGCTGTGGCTTCTTTGTCTACAATGGGGCTGTCCCAACTGGATTGTTTCTTGGCTTTCGGCATGGCTGGTCTGAGTGCTGGGTCTGTCATGGCACCCCATTTCGTGTCACATTCCGTGTAGTGGGGGTCCTGTATCCCCGCTACATCACTCAGGGTGTCAGGTAGAATTTCCTTAACCAGGTCATCTGATGCTGAGGAGGAAGACAGGAAGGCTGGGACTGCAATTTGGGTGGCGGTGCGGACACCCAAGCCACCGAGCCTGACAGGAAGAGTGGCTTGTTTCCACTGGCATTCGTTGAGAGAGAGGTTAACAACTTTTTCCAGCATGGTCTTCAGTAGGAGGTCATACTCGTCAAGCTTTGGGTTGTTGTAAGATGGGGCGCACCTCAGAAAGTAGGTTAGCCTCGGAAGGGATAGGCATTTGGTGAGGAGATAAAAAGCATCGTGGGCATCGATGTCACCTATTCTGTCTTCCATCCTCCTAAGGTCTGCGATTTTCTTGTCGAGGATCTCCTCAATGGCGTTAGACCCGAGGGGAGCTCCAAGGAGGGTGCTGTTCTCGGCCCTAATGACATGGGCTCCAGGCAAGGCAGACCTATATATATATATATATATATATATATATATATATATATATATATATATATATATATATATATATATATATATATATATATATATATATATCAAACAGGGCCAACAAGTGCGTCCAGCATAAATACAAGAAGCCTGAAGGCACAAACAGTAGAAATAACGGCCGGAACCACACATTCGAAAATATTCGAATACAGTAAAAAAAAAAGTACAAATTTATTGCATAATATCAAAAAAAACAAACCGAAAAGTCCGCTTATAAATTTCAAGTTAATTGTTTTTATGTTTGTTGACCAGTCAGTGTTCGTTAAGTGAATTACTTGGCGGTATTTTTCCCGTGTCAGATTTGTTATTCGGATAAAATGCTGAAAAATCCTTCATTTTTCATAGTAAATATTTTTATTCAGGAAGAGGAAGGGAGGGAGGTACGTCAGTATATACGTAGACAGGTACATTACATAGGTAAGTAGATACAGTACATTTATATATATATATATATATATATATATATATATATATATATATATATATATATATATATATATATATATATATATATATATATATATATATATATATATGGTGTGTGGGTTGATGTGTTAATTGGCGTAAACAATACAAACATTACGAGTTCCGTGCAGAAATAAACTTGATCAACAAGAAATATTTTACACTTCCTATACAGAAATAAATCAATGCTATAAAACAGAAGAGAGAATAACACGTAACACACACACACACACACACACACACACACACACACACACACACACACACACACACACACACACACACACACACACACACACACACACAATATTACATCCTTCACCACAGGCAAATTTGTTCCAGCGTTTTTAGCCATTTTCCTTAACATTGAAACCTACCTCGACGCTGATTGGCAGGACGGGCTTCCAAGTCAACCAATCCTAAATCAGCAAGGTGCACTATTTACCCTGGCAGTACACCCGAGCTAATAACTCACCCTATTACGTTTTAACCTATAATTCCGTGCAATGATCGTTCTGAACGGCCTCAATTACGAAATAAAATAGGATAAAATAACTGCTAGATCTCCCCCCTTTTGTTTGTGCGTGCCCCCCCCCAAAGACTCAAACACCAGCACCTTTGTTTGTTCACTCAAGTCAACACAACGTATGTTTTATGACACTGGAACCTTTCTTGCGTCGCCTCCCTTGCTGTCACGCGGGAGAACAGGTGCACACACTCACACACATGCACGCACACACACACACACACACCATAGGCAGTATAGCGTATTTGTATGGAAGGGTTGGTGGGTCTGGGTCTGTCAATTCTGGCACCACTATCAGCATCATTACTACCACTACCACCATCGCCACCACCACCCCTGTTCTGGCCACTACCACCACTACCATTGCCACCTTCAATCCATCCATACTACCACCAACACCGTCACTTGCTATCAAATACCACCTTCTCAGCTCCATATATCCCAGATTCTGGAAAGTATTTTCCCACTCTGGTGCTCCACACGGCAGCCGGTGAACGGCGCGGAAGAATACGTGTCACGAAGTCTTCCAGGATCCGGGCGGACGATATACACATACATACAGACACGCAAACACAGGCATACACGCAAGGAAACACGCATACACCAACAATACAGTCACGCACCCACAGGCAAACACAACCACACAGTTAGTCCAGCCTGGTAAGAGGACAGGACACCCTTGTGAGGGAAATAAGGAACCAGAGTGTAGAGCTCAAGCTTAGAGTCAGACCGCTAGTCAACTTAGAGTTATGGCTAAGACTCATCAAGCATTTGGGCGCATGCAGTTACGAAACCTCTACATCTTTCAACAATCCTCACACTCTTACTACCTGGCCTGTTGACCACAGCTACACTTCAATAAAAAATTCACTAACAAATCAAAATCACTTGCTTTGAAGAGTCACATTCTCCTGAAAATCGCATTACACTTGTTCCAAGAATTCGCTTATCGCTGACCACTTTATCTTTGATACAAATATGAACATTATAGCAAGAAAATGTAATTTAGGGCAAGAAAATGCAATTTACAGCAAGAAAATACAATTTATAGTAAGAAAGTACAATTTACAGCAAGAAAATACAATTTACAGCAACAAAATGCAATTTACGGCAAGAAAATACAATTTACAGCAACAAAATGCAATTTACAGCAAGAAAATAGAATTTATAGTAAGAAAGTACAATTTACAGCAAGAAAATACAATTTACAGCAACAAAATGCAATTTACGGCAAGAAAATGCAATTTACAGCAAGAAAATGCAATTTACAGCAAGAAAATAGAATTTATAGTAAGAAAGTACAATTTACAGCAAGAAAATACAACTCACAGCAAGAAAATACAAGCCAAGACTGGGAGCAGGTCTAGAGATTACAACAAAACAGGATAACTGGGAAAGCAGAAAATATCCCGGCTTTGATACCAGTTATAATTATGATATCTAAGTCACAAACAGATGGATTGCTGATAACTTAAATCCTGTTGAAGCCAATCCCTGTTCACTCCTGTTGAAGTCAGATCCCAGTGGCATGAGAGGTGCTCAGTCTTTGTTCTGAGCCCCCAACATGTTCTTACAATGTTCCTGTGCACTTTATTCCCTAAACCTGTTATGTTGAACAACTTATTTTCAACTTCAAGTCACGTAAATGTGTGTTTAAAGCTGTGTGATTTTTTGTAAATCATAGGCATTGGAAATTTACATGAAATCTTGTTATATTTAGATTATAAATTCAAATTGTTTAGTCATAGTGACTTGCCACAGTGGTCTCTTCCACCCAGCCACACTGGTCTCTTCCACTCAGCCACACTGGACTCTTCCACTCAGCCACACTGGTCTCTTCCACCCAGCCACAGTGGTCTCTTCCACCCAGCCACACTTGTCTCTTCCACTCAGCCACACTGGACTCTTCCACCCAGCCACACTGGACTCTTCCACCCAGCCACACTGGACTCTTCCACCCAGCCACAGTGGTCTCTTCCACCCAGCCACACTTGTCTCTTCCACTCAGCCACACTGGACTCTTCCACCCAGCCACACTGGACTCTTCCACCCAGCCACACTGGTCTCTTCCACCCAGCCACACTGGTCTCTTCCACTCAGCCACAGTGGTCTCTTCCACCCAGCCACAGTGGTCTCTTCCACCCAGCCACACTGGTCTCTTCCACCCAGCCACAGTGGTCTCTTCCACTCAGCCACACT
Source organism: Procambarus clarkii (assembly GCF_040958095.1). Taxonomy (NCBI): domain Eukaryota; kingdom Metazoa; phylum Arthropoda; class Malacostraca; order Decapoda; family Cambaridae; genus Procambarus; species Procambarus clarkii. Next base: position 48,320,452 of record NC_091151.1, on the reverse strand, counting down.
GGTCTCTTTCACTCAGCCACAGTAGTCTCTTCCACCCAGCCACAGTGGTCTCTTCCACTCAGCCACACTGGTCTCTTCCACTCAGCCACACTGGTCTCTTCCACCCAGCCACACTGGTCTCTTCCACTCAGCCACACTGGTCTCTTCAATACCAGACTGGTCTAAAACGTGAATCCAATGCAGAAAGCATTTACATGACACTTTAAATTCAGTGTTTTGAATTGCTAATCCTGATAATCTTGAACAATCTGAAATTGATATTCGTTGTTTATATATATATATATATATATATATATATATATATATATATATATATATATATATATATATATATATATATATATATATATATATATATATATATATATGATTGATGTTGCATTTGGGAATCTTAATTTCAAAATGCATAGGAAAACGACTGATATAACAAACATCTTGTTAAAATTCTGCTTTAGTTTTAAGTAAAATTCACGACGTTTCGAATAATTCTCGTATTCATCATCAGATCTAAAAGAATACAGAAGTCACATTAAAACAAGCAGCAAAGAACTCATACCTGGACAAAAACACTTCTCAAACGACAAGATAAATAAAGCGACAAAAGTTACAAAACAAAACACACTGTTAAACTTACGTAAAGTGATCAAACGAAGTTAAACTTGATACTTATCACAGGAATACCCAAAGGTAATTAAAAATAATATTTGTTTTTAATATAAATAAATATAATATTTGTTTTTAATATAAATAAATATAATATTTGTTTTTAATATAAATAAATATAATATTTGTTTTTAATATAAATAAATATAATATTTGTTTTTAATATAAATAAATATAATATTTGTTTTTAATATAAATAAATATAATATTTGTTTTTAATATAAATAAATATAATATTTGTTTTTAATATAAATAAATATAATATTTGTTTTTAATATAAATAAATATAATATTTGTTTTTAATATAAATAAATATAATATTTGTTTTCAATGTAAATAAATATAATAATATTTGTTTGTAATATAAATAAAATTGTAATAATAACTACACACATACATAAAATTTATATAAAACACAACCAAATTTAAAACAATTATAGATTACCAGCTAAAACCTTGTATAAAACAAACATATTGCACAAAACTAAATGCCAAAAAAGTTGTATTATATGTATCAATTACACAAATACAAGATTACAAAGTATTAACACTAGACATGAGTAACAAAGACACAAGTAAAAAGAGGCTAAAGCAAATAATAAAGCACGCTTATAGCCATAGCACGCTTGGCCATAGTACACTTATAGCCATAGCACGCTTGGCCATAGCACACTTATAGCCATAGTACACTTATAGCCATAGCACGCTTGGCCATAGCACGCTTGGCCATAGCACACTTATAGCCATAGTACACTTATAGCCATAGCACGCTTATAGCCATAGTACACTTATAGCCATAGCACGCTTATAGCCATAGTACACTTATAGCCATAGTACACTTATAGCCATAGCACGCTTGGCCATAGTACATTTATAGCCATAGCACGCTTATAGCCATAGCACGCTTGGCCATAGCACGCTTGGCCATAGCACACTTATAGCCATAGTACACTTATAGCCATAGCACGCTTATAGCCATAGTACACTTATAGCCATAGCACGCTTATAGCCATAGCACGCTTGGCCATAGCACACTTATAGCCATAGTACACTTATAGCCATAGCACACTTATAGCCATAGTACACTTATAGCCATAGCACGCTTATAGCCATAGTACACTTATAGCCATAGCACACTTATAGCCATAGTACACTTATAGCCATAGCACGCTTATAGCCATAGCACGCTTGGCCATAGCACACTTATAGCCATAACACACTTATAGCCATAGTACACTTATAGCCATAGTACACTTATAGCCATAGCACACTTATAGCCATAGTACACTTATAGCCATAGCACACTTATAGCCATAGTACACTTATAGCCATAGCACGCTTATAGCCATAGCACGCTTGGCCATAGCACGCTTGGCCACACGTAAGCGTGTTGAGGCTTGAGCTTAAGTCAGGCTCATTAATACATGAGAATGACGTAAATGATAACCAAATGTCTAGTAAAAAGCAGATGGAGGGCAGGCAGGCAGACAAGGCAGGCAGGTGGAGGGCAGGCAGGCAGGCAGACAAGGCAGGCAGGTGGAGGGCAGGCAGGCAGGTGGAGGGCAGGCAGGCAGGCAGACAAGGCAGGCAGGTGGAGGGCAGGCAGGCAGGCAAAGGCAGGCAGGTGGAGGGCAGGCAGGCAGGTGGAAGGCAGGTAAAGGCAGGCAGGTGGAGGGCAGGAAGGCAGGTAAAGGCAGGCAAGGCCAGGCAGGTGGAGGGCAGGCAGGCAGGTGGAAGGCAGGTAAATGCAGGCAGGTGGAGGGCAGGCAGGCAGGTGGAAGGCAGGCAAAGCCAGGCAGGTGGAAGGCAGGCAAAGCCAGGCAGGTGGAAGGCAGGCAAAGCCAGGCAGGTGAAAGGCAGGTAAAGGCAGGCAAGCGGGGTCGCGTGCCACCGGTTCGTAGCTGTAATGATTAGTGTGATGAAACCTAACTGGCATAATAGCAAGGTCATTAAGTTCCTCGGGGGAACACTGTGGTTTTGTACATTGTCTGCCGTTCACCCCGTGATAATTATAATGATATACACACCCAGGGTGAGCCACGCTGCATGGGGGAGCTGGGGGGAGACGCGCTACCTGGGAGAGGGGGAGACACCGAGAAGGGGGAGGGGGGACCCCCCAATCAGCAGGAGGAGAAAGAGTCACGCACCAGGCAAGGGAAAGACACGGAGCTGGCTCAAGTGGTGTCACATATACAGGTACAACATCTGAAGGGAGAACTAGGGTGTGGGGGTAGAGGTCGACGCCATCGCAACTTCCAGGGTGACCTCTGGCGACTTACTTTAAAAGGAGATTTGAAGGGATTTTGTAACCCAAGTCCAGTCTTTGGGAGGTCAAAGATGCTCAGGAAAAAACAGCTTACTTCTTAAGGTAAGGTGTGAAACTTTTCGGGGAAATCTAAGGGGGCTGTGTCATGGACAGCTGGTCGTCTGAGGGAGGTCTGAAGATGGTTGTGAGGACAGCTGGTTGTCTGAGGGAGGTCTGAAGTTGGTTGCTGGTCGTCTGAGGGAGGTCTGAAGTTGGTTGCTGGTCGTCTGAGGGAGGTCTGAAGTTGGTTGCTGGTCGTCTGAGGGAGGTCTGAAGATGGTTGCTGGTCGTCTGAGGGAGGTCTGAAGATGGTTGTGAGGACAGCTGGTCGTCTGAGGGAGGTCTGAAGATGGTTGTGAGGACAGCTGATCGTCTGAGGGAGGTCTGAAGTTGGTTGCTGGTCGTCTGAGGGAGGTCTGAAGTTGGTTGCTGGTCGTCTGAGGGAGGTCTGAAGTTGGTTGTGAGGGACAGCTGGTCGTCTGAAGAAGGTCTGAAGTTAGTTGTAAGGACAGCTGATCGCCTGAAGGAGGTCTGAAGATCACTGGAACGCCAAATGATCTTTTGGACGGCAGTGTGGTATGTGGTGTCGTGTTGAGAAGCCGTTTGTCTGGTGGTTAAGACTTGGCAAGGTGCGTATTGCCCCCTCGAGAGTGATCTACAGGTTTGGCCAACATTCACTTGTTATGATTTGCGTTACGAATTAATTTATACCTTTGTTGTCGATACATTCCGGCCCTGGACAACACAACAGGTAACAACATATGTTAATAATTACCTAATTTAATATTATGAACCAGCAACGCCAAATTAGTCCTTAATCGACATTTTTATATACGAGGCGTTCGGCAAAATATACAAACAACAATATTTAAAAATAACAACACTATAGAAGTTATAAGATCGTATGAATAGGGTAATCCAAGTATCATTTCTTCCTCTTCTCCCCCCTATTGCTTCTTATTCAATAATTCTTGATCGCCATATACTTCCTTCTCAAACCCCAGTTCATCCTCAACCCCTCTTAGAGAACCCCTTCTCCCCCCTCTTCAACCCCCAATACCCTCCTCTCCCACTCCTCACCCCAAGACTCTTCTGCCTCCACCAAGCTCCAAGACCTCCCTCCCTCCCTGCCCCTTACCCCCCCCCCCCGCCTGTTATTACACGGGATACAATAAAACTTGAGTGCCCACTTACACCATTTAAATGGGTGGTAACATGCAAGCCAAGACCAGCCTGGGTTCCTCCCTCGTGCTGTCCCCTCCTCTCTCCCTCTCTCCCTCTTTTACACTTTCCTCATTCCTTCCACTCCCTTCCCTTCCTTCTTCCACTCACCACCTTCCCTCTTTCCTCATCCCCCTTATACTACCCTCCTTTTTCATTCCCCTCCATCATCTCTACTTCCTTTTCTCTTCTCCTTCTGCTCCCATTCATTTCTCTCTCATATTGTCCATTTTTATCACACTTCTCTTGTCACCTTCCTCTTTTTTACTCCTCTCTCTTCCACTTACTTCCCTCCTTCCCCCCCCCCCCCCGGTTGACACGAGAGCTAACACACACTACCCTCTAACACCCCACTCTCCTGTCCCCCTTCAAAACCTCCCCTTAGCAAAGGTTTCACCCATAATTTGACTGTATTATAAGAATGGGAGGAGCGTGCATAATCCAATTACTTGGATAGGGAGGAGGAGGAGGAGAGGTGGAGTGGCGAGGTTTGCTTGGCTGGTCGTGATCACCTCCTCCACTATGTTTAGTGGAGAATTATGGCGCCTGCCGATCATTTCCTGCCGCTGTGCAAACTCCATGGCACTGCCGCTGCCCCTTTGCCTGCCGTCGAAGAACTTCCTGCTGCCGCTGCCCCTTTGCATGCCGTCGAAGAACTTCCTGCTGCTGATGCCCCTTTGCCTGCCGTCGAAGAACTTCCTGCTGCCGCTGCCCCTTTGCATGCCGTCGAAGAACTTCCTGCTGCCGCTGCCCCTTTGCCTGCCGTCGAAGAACTTCCTGCTGCTGATGCCCCTTTGCCTGCCGTCGAAGAACTTCCTGCTGCCGCTGCCCCTTTGCCTGCCGTCGAAGACCTTCCTGCTGCTGATGCCCCTTTGCCTGCCGTCGAAGAACTTCCTGCTGCTGATGCCCCTTTGCCTGGGGTCGAAGACCTTCCTGCTACTGCTGCTGCTGCCACCCGTGGCGGGTCTTGGTGCCACCAGAAAAGGGGCCCCTCGTACTTTGCATCAACCTCGTGTCTCAAAACCGGACAACACTTAACCACACGACCATTATTCAGCACCTACATCCACAGAGCAACGGGAGCAGGCGACACCGGAGAACTGGGGAGAGAGGGGAGAGAGAGAGAGAGAGAGAGAGAGAGAGAGAGAGAGAGAGAGAGAGAGAGAGAGAGAGAGAGAGAGAGAGAGAGAGAGAGAGAGAGAGAGAGAGGGAGAGAGAGAGAGAGAGAGAGAGAGAGAGTGAGAGAGAGAGAGAGAGAGAGAGAGAGAGAGAGAGAGAGAGAGAGAGAGAGACAGAGAGAGACAGAGAGAGACAGAGACAGAGACAGAGAGAGAGAGAGAGAGAGAGAGAGAGAGACAGAGAGAGAGAGAGAGAGAGAGAGAGAGAGAGAGAGAGAGAGAGAGAGAGAGAGAGAGAGAGAGAGAGAGAGAGAGAGAGAGAGAGAGAGAGAGAGAGAGAGAGAGAGAGAGGGTGGTAGAAAGGTAGCCGTAATAAGTTTGGCTGGAGCAAACACCACCTTCGACCCAGAGCCGCGCATGTAACTCCTCCACGCGATAATGGTCACCGCTGATGGATATTGCTATATTTATTTCTCCCAAACATTTTGTGGCCAAGAAACTCCAGGTCTGCTGAGAGGGTGTCTGGCACGCCACAGAGAGAGGGGGAGAGGGAGGGAGGGAGAAAGGGAGAGGGAGACAGGGAGCGAGAGGGAGGGAGAGGGAGGGAGAGGGAGAGAGAGAGAGAGAGAGAGAGAGAGAGAGAGAGAGAGAGAGAGAGAGAGAGAGAGAGAGAGAGAGAGAGAGAGAGAGAGAGAGAGAGAGAGAATTAGAAAATCGCCAGAGAAAGAGACAGTGTTTATTATATATATATATATATATATATATATATATATATATATATATATATATATATATATATGTATATATATATATATATATATATATATATATATATATATATATATATATGTATATATATATGTATATATATATATATATATATATATATATATATATATATATATATATATATATATATATATGTATATATATATATGTATATATATATATATATATATAACTGAAAACTCACACCCCAGAAGTGACTCGAACCCATACTCCCACAACTGGTATGTACAGGGACGCCTTAATCCGCTTGACCATCACGACCGGACAAAAGGAAGTGATAGCCGAGGCTATATGAACCACTTCCCCGCCGGCACTCGGATGGTAATCTTGGGCATAGCATTTTATCAAATCACCTCATTCTTTGGGGCACACGTGAGGAACACAAATGCAAACAAGCCTGAATGGTCCCCAGGACTATATACAACTGAAAACTCACACCCCAGAAGTGACTCGAACCCATACTCCCACAACTGGTATGTACAGGGACGCCTTAATCCGCTTGACCATCACGACCGGACATAAGGAAGTGATAGCCGAGGCTATATGAACCACTTCCCCGCCGGCACTCGGATGGTAATCTTGGGCATAGCATTTTATCAAATCACCTCATTCTTTGGGGCACACGTGAGGAACACAAATGCAAACAAGCCTGAATGGTCCCCAGGACTATATACAACTGAAAACTCACACCCCAGAAGTGACTCGAACCCATACTCCCACAACTGGTATGTACAGGGACGCCTTAATCCGCTTGACCATCACGACCGGACATAAGGAAGTGATAGCCGAGGCTATATGAACCACTTCCCCGCCGGCACTCGGATGGTAATCTTGGGCATAGCATTTTATCAAATCACCTCATTCTTTGGGGCACACGTGAGGAACACAAATGCAAACAAGCCTGAATGGTCCCCAGGACTATATATGATGGTCAAGCGGATTAAGGCGTCCCTGTACATACCAGTTGTGGGAGTATGGGTTCGAGTCACTTCTGGGGTGTGAGTTTTCAGTTGTATATAGTCCTGGGGACCATTCAGGCTTGTTTGCATTTGTGTTCCTCACGTGTGCCCCAAAGAATGAGGTGATTTGATAAAATGCTATGCCCAAGATTACCATCCGAGTGCCGGCGGGGAAGTGGTTCATATAGCCTCGGCTATCACTTCCTTATGTCCGGTCGTGATGGTCAAGCGGATTAAGGCGTCCCTGTACATACCAGTTGTGGGAGTATGGGTTCGAGTCACTTCTGGGGTGTGAGTTTTCAGTTGTATATAGTCCTGGGGACCATTCAGGCTTGTTTGCATTTGTGTTCCTCACGTGTGCCCCAAAGAATGAGGTGATTTGATAAAATGCTATGCCCAAGATTACCATCCGAGTGCCGGCGGGGAAGTGGTTCATATAGCCTCGGCTATCACTTCCTTATGTCCGGTCGTGATGGTCAAGCGGATTAAGGCGTCCCTGTACATACCAGTTGTGGGAGTATGGGTTCGAGTCACTTCTGGGGTGTGAGTTTTCAGTTGTATATAGTCCTGGGGACCATTCAGGCTTGTTTGCATATATATATATATATATATATATATATATATACCTAACTCTGTCTGTCTGTCTCTGTCTCTCTCTCTCTCTCTCTCTCTCTCTCTCTCTCTCTCCCTCTCTCTCTCTCTCTCTCTCTCTTCACCATTCAGACACTGACAAAAAACCAGATTACACACCCGCTCTCCAAAGGACTTTGCCATTGGATCAAAAATCATAATCCATCTGTCCACGTCAGCAAAAAGACAAAGAAAAAAGAAAATACCAAATAAAAACTTCAAACATCAAAGTAAGCAAAATCAACTGTGCAAACCTGAATTAATGAAAGTAAAACTGCGAAAACTCATTTGTTACAAAGCATAAGGTTAGAGGATGGTCGAGCAGAATTGGCGAGACCAAAGTTCCAACGATGGAAGTTAATGATAGAATTCCGGGGGACAGGCAGTGTTGCCAGAGGAGAGGCCTCGCCTTTCCCATCCTGGAAACTAAACAATTTAACCGATGGAGCAAAGCAGTTTCATGTCGTATCCTGAAAGTCCAATCCAGTCCAGTCCGGTCCTCTGAGGAATGTGAGGATCAGGTTCAACAGCGTTCCCTCTCCACGCAAGACAACACGCAGAGCTGCTCATCTCTCTCTCCTCTCTCTAAATTGGTATTATTTGCCTCGAATGCATTACTCACTCAAAGAAATTGGTGAACGGAGTCAACCCAGAGCTCCTGGAGGATCAAGAGCGGATTCCTGGGCGCTGACTCTTAGCTGGGCTTTATTCTAGGTGTTCAACATACAGGTGAGGTGACAGCGAACACAGAGAGAGCGCCAGGACCAAGCACTCTTACGTCCCTACGAACGGGGGAACCAAAGAATCAGATACCAGCACAAAGCTCATCAACCCAATGGAAACTTCAAACCAGAAGACGTAGGGAAGACAGCACTGGAAATGACTCGATACAGGAGACGATCACGGCGGGGTGGAAGCAACACGTGATACACTGTAAGATAATAGAGGACACAGGGAGGACGCAACACGTGATACACCGTAAGATAATAGAGGACACAGGGAGGACGCAACACGTGATACACCGTAAGATAATAGAGGACACAGGGAGGACGCAACACGTGATACACCGTAAGATAATAGAGGACACAGGGAGGACGCAACACGTGATACACCGTAAGATAATAGAGGACACAGGGAGGACGCAACACGTGATACACTGTAAGATAATAGAGGACACAGGGAGGACGCAACACGTGATACACCGTAAGATAATAGAGGACACAGGGAGGACGCAACACGTGATACACTGTAAGATAATACAAGACACATGGAGGACACAACAAACCAACCGACGTAGCGGCAGTAAGATCAGAGAAGACGGCTAGACCCCTAAACTTGAGACACACAACTTCCTGACGCCTCAACACAACCATACGTAAGAAATCATACAGAAAATGTCAAGGATCTACGAACACACATATACTGTTGGGCAGAGCTTGGTACAGTCAGGCGGATACAGTTGGCGCAGCGACGTACACTTAAGGCACGGCCGAGCAAAGCTTGGTACGGAAGGGCAGAGCTTGGCACGGCTTGGCAGAGTTTAGCACGGCCGGGTAAAGTTAGGTGTGGACAGATGAAGGTAAAGAACACAGCATGCCTCATCCTCTGACAGTGAACATGGTGGGGCATAAAGACGATAAAATCAATGTCATAAGAGAAGGCCAAGCACGGGCGGGCATATTGTTGCACACAATAAAATGGACAATACCTAAAGGCAAGCAACACAAAAGCGTCAGAAACTTATTTTTGATGGAACTTTCCGTCCTGCGTTGAAGGTCCCTTTGTGGCTATTGTGATCAAGCGGCCTTTTGGTGGTGGTGGTGGTAGCTGCTGCTGTTGTGGGGTGATGAGGGTTGTAAGCGTTGGTTGTGGTGGCGTTGATTGTGGTGCTGATGGTGATGATAGAGGAGGAGGTGATCATTGTCCTGTCTAGACGCCAGCAAGAATGTTATGGCCAGAAAACCAGGTGTTATACATTGACGGAATTGATTAGTTGTGAAAGACGTGGATCGCGCCTGACCATAATTGAGTGCCACTGAAGACTTTGCATAGATGGTAAGGATAGTTGTCGAGATCCGGAAAACGTGAATAACCTCAAGGCAAAATTAACAATGTATTGAAAATGTTTATTATTTCCATGATCAATGTTTAAAACAAAAGTGAATGGGTTTGCAGGTAATTTTTTTAAAGATCAATTTCTCCTAAATAGACAAAAAATTATCTATTTAGAAAAAGTCGATTCATTGAGTGCCAAATAATAACAAGGTCAGATGACAGTGTATACTTTGCAAGGTAAATTAATAAGATCAAGAAACATTGCAAGTTGTAGCTAGCAGTAAGAAGCTCACAAGTAGGATAGACAGTAGGCAAAATCAGCAAGATATATATATATATATATATATATATATATATATATATATATATATATATATATATATATATATATATATATATATTGCTCAGACAAAGCATATCGATGATAGACAGAATTGATTCGTAAATTAGACATGGTGGATGTCTGATAGACAGAATTGATTCTGAGTGTGGTCAGAAGGGATCATGTATGCTGACTGGTGGTGTGGAGCGCGCAGGGTCACCCAGCTCGCACAGTTGATGACAGCGACAGGTTGAACCAATTGATAGTATCGACCCAATTTATCCCTTACGGGCAAAAATCTATTCAACTTTTACAGAGTTTGTATAAATAAACTCTGTAAAAGACTTTGTATCTTCAGACTTGTTTAAATTCGAGAGAATTTTAGATTATTAACATGAAAGAGATGATGAAGATAGGAGAAGATGAAGATGCAGGAAGATGACGAAAGGAGAAGATACAAGAATCAGAGGGAAGGGCAGTGAGAGAGAGAGAGAGAGAGAGAGAGAGAGAGAGAGAGAGAGGGAGAGGGAGAGGGAGAGGGAGAGGGAGAGGGAGAGAGAGAGAGAGAGAGAGAGAGAGAGAGAGAGAGAGAGAGAGAGAGAGAGAGAGAGAAAAAAAAAAAATGGCGTACAAAGGCCAACAATGTGTAATGCAGCCCTCTTAACCCCTGTTTATCTTTCTTACTGTTGCCATACCCGCCACACGCCATCTATGTTGCCAATACCTGCCCTACAACCTGGATGATATTACCAACTCTCTAAAGTTCAATAACGCAACACCAAAAGTGTTGCCAGATCAAAACCACTGATACAAATAGTTTTACCACCTCAAAAAAAACATCGTTGCCATCAGTTTTACCAGCTAGCAAAATAAAATGTTACCAATACTTTTGCCAACTGAAAAAAAGATGCCACCAGTTTTACCAACTAAAAACAAATCAATAAGTTTTGCCAGCCAAAAATTTAACCCTATCACTTTTATCAAAAACGATACATGTGTAGTTACCCTGAGACGCATCTGTGTCTATCTCCCTGTGTGTCTGTGCCTCTCTTCAATAACTACAACAGGATGTATTTATATACACACATGACTTTAGTCTGATATATGGCTATACAACACTGGCGTGCGCGGTCGCCATGTGTTTAACCCCAAATGCAGGTAATACTCCATAAGGTGTAGGTAAATACTTATGCATGAGTAATTTGACGGCCAATACGCCATAGGGTGTAGACTGAATTCATAATTAATAGGTAATTTAGAACCTGCTCTAAAAATAAGCCTTTTATGGCGTACAAGATACAATGGCAAAATGCAACACCCCTTATAAATCACATTTTATGGTGGGAGGGTGTAATGCAGGTGTAGGGTGTGTGTGTGTGTGCGTGTGTGTGTGTGTGTGTGTGTGTGTGTGTGTGTGTGTGTGTGTGTGTGTGTGTGGGGGGGGGGGGGGGGGTTGTTGCGTGCGGGTGTAGGGAGTGTGTGTGGTTGTTGCGTGCGGGTGTAGGGAGTGTGTATATGGTTGTTGCGTGCGGGTGTAGGGAGTGTGTGTGGTTGTTGCGTGCGGGTGTAGGGAGTGTGTGTGGTTGTTGCGTGCGGGTGTAGGGAGTGTGTGTGGTTGTTGCGTGCGGGTGTAGGGAGTGTGTGTGGTTGTTGCGTGCGGGTGTAGGGAGTGTGTGTGGTTATTGCGTGCGGGTGTAGGGAGTGTGTGTGGTTGTTGCGTGCGGGTGTAGGGAGTGTGTATATGGTTGTTGCGTGCGGGTGTAGGGAGTGTGTGTGGTTGTTGCGTGCGGGTGTAGGGAGTGTGTATATGGTTGTTGCGTGCGGGTGTAGGGAGTGTGTATATGGTTGTTGCGTGCGGGTGTAGGGAGTGTGTGTGGTTGTTGCGTGCGGGTGTAGGGAGTGTGTGTGGTTGTTGCGTGCGGGTGTAGGGAGTGTGTGGTTGTTGCGTGCGGGTGTAGGGAGTGTGTGTGGTTGTTGCGTGCGGGTGTAGGGAGTGTGTGGTTGTTGCGTGCGGGTGTAGGGAGTGTGTGGTTGTTGCGTGTGGGGGGGGGGAATTAGAATCACTTGTGGGTGTAGTGAGTGTATGGAGTTTTGGTTGTAAGGAATGAGTGTAGGAGCGTGTGGTGTAATGATTATCTGAGGGATGGAGATACAGGAACAATGATGCAGGACAAGGATACAGGGACTGAGATACAGGAACGAGGATACAGGCAGACGAAGATACAGGAACGAGGATACAGGTCTGTGCTACACCCACCTTGGCAGGGCTCCTGCTGGTGTTCTGAGACTACACCAACGTCCCAGGGCTACTAATGTGTCTCAGGGCTATTAAGTGTGTCCCAGCACACCCCGCACCCCTCCAATACACACACACCATCCACCCACACCACCAATCCACTCCCACCAACCCAACCACCCCCGTACATCAACCATAACACCACCTACCAACCCACCACAAGCACTAATCATTGTGGGTGACCAGCGCGACAATTCGAAATAGGTGTGTGTGTGTGGGAACGAGGCCGAGGGCTTTCAATTGTGCTCCTCAGCTTCCAATAGCCAATTAGCCTCGTCGATGATCACACAAGAGAGGATAATCCCGGGTCGAGCCCCCCCCCAAGCCCCCCCAGTGTTTAGACGCGGTTACTCGGTGTCATAATTACCCGCGACTTTTAGGCTTATTACATTACAGATTAATTACCCTCGGACTTCCGGTTAATTATATTACGGATTACAATTATCTGAAGCACAAAAAAAATTTAGTGCCTGTTGTGGCACATCGTCACTTCATATATGTGAGGAGAATTATGTATTTTCCAGGGAGGCTAATTTTTTCTCTCTCTCTCTCTCTCTCTCTCTCTCTCTCTCTCTCTCTCTCTCTCTCTCTCTCTCTCTCTCTCTCTCTCTCTCTCTCTCTCTCTCTCTCTAGGCGCTTTAAAATAAGCTAATACAAAAACAGTTACAGGTGTCCTTACAGATAGCAAGTAAACTATTACACATGTGTTGAGTAATAACATCTGCACGTGTGGGTTCTTTGAGTAATTAAAAACGCAATTGTGTTAACTGGGTAATTAGCTTCGAATATGTGTCAACTGGGTAATTAGCGGGGTACAGGTGTCAACTGGATCATTAGCGGGCTACAGGTGTGTCAACTGGATCATTAGCGTCGCACAGGTGTGTCAACTGGTAATTAGCGGGGTACAGGTGTCAACTGGATCATTAGCGGGGTACAGGTGTGTCAACTGGATCATTAGCGTCGCACAGGTGTGTCAACTGGGTCATTAGCGTCGTGCAGATGTGTCAACTGGTAATTAGCGTCGTACAGGTGTTGGTAATGTACACCAGGGAACAATCAGCTGTCAACCGACCACACGCTATCTTGCCACAGGTTATCTTGAGATGATTTCAGGGCTTAGCGTCCCCGTGGCCCGGTCCTCGACCAGGCCTCCTTTTTGTTACACATCCCCCCAGGAAGCAGCCCGTAGCAGCTGTCTAACCCCCGGGTACCTATTTACTGCTAGGTGAACAGGGGCATCAGGGTGAAAGAAACATTTTTACCCATTTGTCTCCACCTCCACCGAGGATCGAACCCGGAACCTCAGGACTACGAATCCGCTGTCCACTCAGCTGTAAGGCGCCAGGTAACACAGGATATTAATATCATGTCAATAATTCACATGAATGAATGAGAGTGAGTAAAGAGGTGAATAACGAGATGAACTAAAACAGGAGAGGTACAGAGGCTTGTCAGTGAGTTCCCTCCACACACACATGGTGACTAGTTCCCTGCACACACATGGTGACTAGTTCCCTCCACACACATGGTGACTAGTTCCCTGCACACACATGGTGACTAGTTCCCTCCACACACATGGTGACTAGTTCCCTGCACACACATGGTGACTAGTTCCCTCCACACACATGGTGACTAGTTCCCTCCACACACACATGGTGACTAGTTCCCTTCACATACACATGGTGACTAGTTCCCTCCACACACACATGGTGACTAGTTCCCTCCACACACACATGGTGACTAGTTCCCTGCACACACATGGTGACTAGTTCCCTGCACACACATGGTGACTAGTTCCCTCCACACACACATGGTGACTAGTTCCCTCCACACACACATGGTGACTAGTTCCCTGCACACACATGGTGACTAGTTCCCTCCACACACACATGGTGACTAGTTCCCTCCACACACACATGGTGACTAGTTCCCTCCACACACATGGTGACAAGTTCCCTCCACACACATGGTGACTAGTTCCCTCCACACACATGGTGACTAGTTCCCTGCACACACATGGTGACTAGTTCCCTGCACACACATGGTGACTAGTTCCCTCCACACACACATGGTGACTAGTTCCCTCCACACACATGGTGACTAGTTCCCTCCACACACATGGTGACTAGTTCCCTCCACACACACATGGTGACTAGTTCCCTTCACATACACATGGTGACTAGTTCCCTCCACACACACATGGTGACTAGTTCCCTCCACACACACATGGTGACTAGTTCCCTGCACACACATGGTGACTAGTTCCCTGCACACACATGGTGACTAGTTCCCTCCACACACACATGGTGACTAGTTCCCTCCACACACACATGGTGACTAGTTCCCTGCACACACATGGTGACTAGTTCCCTCCACACACACATGGTGACTAGTTCCCTCCACACACACATGGTGACTAGTTCCCTCCACACACATGGTGACAAGTTCCCTCCACACACATGGTGACTAGTTCCCTCCACACACATGGTGACTAGTTCCCTGCACACACATGGTGACTAGTTCCCTGCACACACATGGTGACTAGTTCCCTCCACACACACATGGTGACTAGTTCCCTCCACACACATGGTGACTAGTTCCCTGCACACACATGGTGACTAGTTCCCTTCACACACACATGGTGACTAGTTCCCTGCACACACACATGGTGACTAGTTCCCTCCCCACACACATGGTGACTAGTTCCCTGCACACACATATGGTGACTAGTTCCCTCCACACACACATGGTGACTAGTTCCCTCCACACACACATGGTGACTAGTTCCCTCCACACACACATGGTGACTAGTTCCCTGCACACACATGGTGACTAGTTCCCTCCACACACATGGTGACTAGTTCCCTGCACACACATGGTGACTAGTTCCCTGCACACACACATGGTGACTAGTTCCCTCCACACACATGGTGACTAGTTCCCTCCACACACATGGTGACTAGTTCCCTGCACACACATGGTGACTAGTTCTCTGCACACACATGGTGACTAGTTCCCTCCACACACATGGTGACTAGTTCCCTCCACACACACATGGTGACTAGTTCCCTCCACACACACATGGTGACTAGTTCCCTGCACACACATGGTGACTAGTTCCCTCCACACACACATGGTGACTAGTTCCCTCCACACACACATGGTGACTAGTTCCCTCCACACACATGGTGACAAGTTCCCTCCACACACATGGTGACTAGTTCCCTCCACACACATGGTGACTAGTTCCCTGCACACACATGGTGACTAGTTCCCTGCACACACATGGTGACTAGTTCCCTCCACACACACATGGTGACTAGTTCCCTCCACACACATGGTGACTAGTTCCCTCCACACACATGGTGACTAGTTCCCTCCACACACACATGGTGACTAGTTCCCTTCACATACACATGGTGACTAGTTCCCTCCACACACACATGGTGACTAGTTCCCTCCACACACACATGGTGACTAGTTCCCTGCACACACATGGTGACTAGTTCCCTGCACACACATGGTGACTAGTTCCCTCCACACACACATGGTGACTAGTTCCCTCCACACACACATGGTGACTAGTTCCCTGCACACACATGGTGACTAGTTCCCTCCACACACACATGGTGACTAGTTCCCTCCACACACACATGGTGACTAGTTCCCTCCACACACATGGTGACAAGTTCCCTCCACACACATGGTGACTAGTTCCCTCCACACACATGGTGACTAGTTCCCTGCACACACATGGTGACTAGTTCCCTGCACACACATGGTGACTAGTTCCCTCCACACACACATGGTGACTAGTTCCCTCCACACACATGGTGACTAGTTCCCTGCACACACATGGTGACTAGTTCCCTTCACACACACATGGTGACTAGTTCCCTGCACACACACATGGTGACTAGTTCCCTCCCCACACACATGGTGACTAGTTCCCTGCACACACATATGGTGACTAGTTCCCTCCACACACACATGGTGACTAGTTCCCTCCACACACACATGGTGACTAGTTCCCTCCACACACACATGGTGACTAGTTCCCTGCACACACATGGTGACTAGTTCCCTCCACACACATGGTGACTAGTTCCCTGCACACACATGGTGACTAGTTCCCTGCACACACACATGGTGACTAGTTCCCTCCACACACATGGTGACTAGTTCCCTCCACACACATGGTGACTAGTTCCCTGCACACACATGGTGACTAGTTCTCTGCACACACATGGTGACTAGTTCCCTCCACACACATGGTGACTAGTTCCCTCCACACACACATGGTGACTAGTTCCCTCCACACACACATGGTGACTAGTTCCCTCCACACACATGGTGACTAGTTCCCTCCACACACACATGGTGACTAGTTCCCTCCACACACATGGTGACTAGTTCCCTCCACACACACATGGTGACTAGTTCCCTCCACACACATGGTGACTAGTTCCCTCCACACACATGGTGACAAGTTCCCTCCACACACATGGTGACAAGTTCCCTCCACACACACATGGTGACTAGTTCCCTCCACACACACATGGTGACTAGTTCCCTCCCCACACACATGGTGACTAGTTCCCTCCACACACACATGGTGACTAGTTCCCTTCACACACATGGTGACTAGTTCCCTTCACACACATGGTGACTAGTTCCCTTCACACACATGGTGACTAGTTCCCTTCACACACACATGGTGACTAGTTCCCTTCACACACATGGTGACTAGTTCCCTTCACACACACATGGTGACTAGTTCCCTCCACACACACATGGTGACTAGTTCCCTGCACACACATGAACCAGAACATCTGGGAAACTAGATGGTGACTGCTGGGAGAAATGACTTTCCATCCTACTTGGTTGAGTTCCCGCGGGAGTTGAGTGGCAAAGAGTTCCCGAGGTGCCATAGTGTGGTCTTACAGTGCTATACACACCTGAAGTGTTGCAGGTGTGTGGGTGGTAAGGTGTGTGACGGAGGTTGTAAGGGGGGTATGGGTATATTGTTACGGTAGCCGTGACGTAGTGGGGGGGGGAAGGGTTTATGGGGGGGGGGGGGAGGTGATCGTGTGCATATAGGCTCTCGTGACGCCCCCGCAAGTGTAATTTTTTGTCTCTTGAATAAAAGATGCCACACCGACGTGAGACACCAACTCCTCCCCCTCTTACCCCCTTCCTCTTCCCCTCCTACTCCTACCTATTCCCCTCCTAACCCTCCACTTCCCCTTCCTACCCCCTACCTCCACCACCTTCTCCACCTACTCTTCCAACCCATTCACTTACCCATCTCGTCCACTATATACTACCTCCAACCACTTTTGACTACACCTATTTCCAATCCCTTCCACTTCTTCTACATAATTCACTCCTTTCCCTGATTGATGAAGATTAAGATTAAGCCACCCAAGAGGTGGCACGGGCATGAATAGCCCGTAAGTGGTGGCCCTTTCGAGCCATTACCAGTATCAAAAGATGATACTGGAGATCTGTGGAGGCGCAACTGCACCTTGCGTGACGGGAGATGTCTCCCGGACCAAGTGGTGACCAAATGGTCTTCCTTTCCCTCTACCCCCCCTTTTGCCTAGCCAAATCCTACCTATAGCGTAGGGGATCCTTGATCCCCTACACTACACTCCTCCCCTACTCGCCCCTAAGATGAGACAGAAGCAGCAAAACAAACTCAGGAAAGCTACAGAGATGTTGACCAGACCACACACTAGAAAGTGAAGGGACGACGACGTTTCGGTCCGTCCTGGACCATTCTCAAGTCTAGGACGGTTGGACTCAAGTTGACTTGAGAATGGTCCAGGACGGACCGAAACGTCGTCGTCCCTTCACTTTCTAGTGTGTGGTCTGGTCAACATACTTCAGCCACGTTATTGTGACTCGTCGCCTGCATAAAGCTTCAGAGATGGTTGAACCGTCGTGTGACAGGAGTGTTGAACACCATATTGCACATTAGTTGACACTTGGGAGTCTCAAGTGTGTACAGAACACCTCGGGCTCCGGCTGGTGCTCTAGAGAAGTGCATTAAAATAATCACAAGCTATGAAAGCTTGTTAACTTATCACAAGTCTTGCTAGATTTTCAAGTTACAGTTCTTACTGGTGAGTCTTCGGGCCTCAGATAGGGAGTAAGAGCCCGAGAAAATGAGCCACCACCACACTCACTACCACCACCACACTCACCAACACCACCACACCCACCACCACTATAAAACTTGCACCAGTACACATGAACAATTGCGAGCGTGATTTAGAGTCAACTGCTTCAATAAGTAATGTGTATCTTTGTCCTGAGACGTGTGGGGGAGCATGGTAGGTATGGGAGGAACATACCAGGTGTAGGAGGAGCATGACAGGTGTAGGAGGAGCATGACAGGTGTGTGTGTGGGGGGGGGGCAGCATTACGCACTATGTAAATACCTCTGGCAAATGTGGAACAGTTGAAGGTGAAGACTGGGGTAGGAAGGGGATCATAAGAGACAATGAGAGGGGTGATAGTGATCATGAGAGATATTAAGAGGGGAGATAGTGATCATGGGAGACAGTGTCTCTAAGAAAACTAGTGTCACGGGAAAATAGGGGGATCCCTTTATGGGTGTATTAGAGCCAGGTGTGACGAGACAATAATACCCATGACCTATGCCCTTACCCATGACCTATGCCCTGTCTCAATGGGGTAACAGCACTCGATTTACCGCCCTGAGATGGATCGTTTCTCAAGGTTCCTAAGTCGCTTCTTTGCTGTGTGTTCTGTAATTCTAACTTCAGGACCGGATTTTCTCTATTTGTTTGTTTATGACGTGTTTCGCTCGCCTGATGGGTAGAGTTGTCTCGTGTGGAACAAGGGTTCACGCCGCTGGGGGCATGGTTGTTGAGACGTAGCATGTGTGGGGGCATGATTGGTGGGGTATGATTGGTGTGGGCCAGCAGGTGGAACATGATTGGTTGGGAATGATTGGTGTGGGCCAACTGGTGGAACATGATTGGTTGGGAATGACTGGTGTGGGCCAACTGGTGGAACATGATTGGTTGGGAATGATTGGTGTGGGCCAGCTGGTGGAATATGATTGGTGGAAGATGATTGGTGGAACGTAATTGGTTGGGTATGACTGGCAAGGCCTGGCTGGCGGAGAATCTCCCCCACCACCAATCATATACATCAAGACACACAAACAATATAACAAGCTTCAAACAACACCCAATAAGCCACAAACAAACACAGACAAACAAACACAACATACCCGGCCTACAAACCTGTAGCCCGCAACACACAAACAACTACACAGGCTGAAAAACACTCATAATAGCACTGACTAAAATACCATTTTATTTACCTGCCCAAAACAAAACAAATTGTGCTTTTTCAATTTTTTTTTAAGTGGCTCTCGGAACACTCGCTTAAAAAAATCAGTTCCGCGTTTAGCGCGCCGTCACACACACGCACGCACACACACACACACACACACACACACGGACCTCACCATGATACGCATCTACGCCTAACATACGCACCTTCAATTGCTCTAATTAAGCTCTGAAAAAGACAAGCACAGTACCTAATATTAAGCAGCCCTCCCTTCCCTAAGGGCAATACTTAAAGAGAGATAATGGCCCATAATCACCAAGCAGTGCAGACAAGCAAGCCAGCAGCAAGCAAGCAAGCAAGGAAAGCAAGAACAGTAACCAGCGGTGGGGGGGGGGGGAGGGCAGTTTAAGTGGCGACAATTGATTTTGCTAGATAATTCCCAAGTAAATGACTCTTCAGCAACTCTGGCGCGGTGTTGACCACACGTTGGGTGCTGATATTATTTCCATTCCCCCACTCCCCCCCCACACCCCTCCCCATTGAACCTAGACCCCCCCCCCCATCTTTTTTTTTGTGTGTGTGTGTATATACTGACAAAATTATTATGGCAGGATTTGTTCCCGTTATATTTAAACGCTTGTATATTTTGCTTTTTCATTTTAGTCGCTGGGGGTAGACAAAGGTGTGTGTGTGTGTGTGTGTGTGTGTGTGTGTGTGTGTGTGTGTGTGTGTGTGTGTGTGTGTGTGTGTGTGTGTGTGTGTGTGAGAGAGAGAGAAAGAGAGAGAGAGCTCATACACACCTCTTTCCTACATAATTACGTATTTCGTCTAACTATAATCCATCTACGTTGTGCCTATGTCCATAGTGTACGGATGAACGGAACAATTACTAGGAACACTGCTAGTTATAGAGACATTTCAAACATGTACCTTGTAGCATCATAATATATATATATATATATATATATATATATATATATATATATATATATATATATATATATATATATATATATATATATATATATATATATTATTATTATTATTTTGTAATGTTAAGATGATAATTAAAATTACATGTGTTCTTGTTATCATTTCTTCTTTTTCTTCGTCCTCATTTTTGTAGATTGGCACCACAAATATATATATATATATATATATATATATATATATATATATATATATATATATATATATATATATATATATATATATATATATATATATATATATATATATCACTATCTATCTTCCCTTATTTTGTCATATCATAAAACTGGGAACATATGTTAAAATTTATGATCCCAAAATATTCAACCAGAAATGTTAAACCTTAAACCAGCAAAATCCTTAAAGAAAGTTAGAAATAAATAAACCATATAAATTCCACCTTACTATTAAATTCCTCATTACCAACTAATTCCATATTAGAATCGAATTCTACGTGAGAACATCAGTAGGAGCTATGAGCAGGATTCGAACCTATGCTCTGGATATACTCCCAAGCAACGTCTTAGACCAACCACTGCACCTACGTCAAGGTAATAAAAGGATTACAACCTGGGATTTAACTGAATCCTCTATGTGTCCTGAGGATTGTCTCACTGATACATCACGTTAATGGGATTTTTGGTGAATTCGAATCCCCCATTTGACAAAGATCCAATTTATAAGAAAGTTCGAAACTATTACAACCTTCGCGATGTAATTAATCTGCAGAAGCTCCGCACTCTTACCACATCAACAAATATGTTATAGCCAAATTCCCAATTATAACCAAAATGGTGAGTGTTGTAGCGTGACACGTGCCACACTTACACTTGGAGACTTACAATAAGTATGGTGTCAGTGCCATTGTCCTCAATACAATACTTACTTATATATACAATACATACAATATAATACAATACTTACAATACTGGCATAATATATAATATAATACTTACAATGCTGGCACCGTACTTACAATAAGTATGGTGCCAGTGCCTCGAGTGCTAGCCCCCCAACCTTCGTCACCTAAGAGTGCCACACGCTAAATTACCGGTGTTGCTTCACGAAGGTAAGGTGATGTAGGAGAAGAAGAAGGAGGAGGATAGGAAGAAAATGAAAAAGTTAAAGACAATATACAAATTGTGTGCCTAGGGTATAATTAAGAACGTTGGTGGAGCTGTTAGCGTCTTGACCCAATTAGTGACTATGATGGCAGGTGGTTTATATGACTAACTGAGCGATTTATGTAGTAGATAACGCCGTATGTAAGCGAGAAAGGTGTAGATACGAGGCAGTAGATTAAGATGTTTACTGTAGGCAATATGAAGTAAAAGAGGAGTAGATAGAAGACAGTAGATGATAGACGGGGACATGGAGTGTGCAAGAGGGAGGAGATAGCAGACCTCCCCTCCTACATACACTGAATACTAACTGTGGTACCCGCGAAGTACAGACATTGCTAAAGCTAAATTATGACTGGAAGAAGTATCTTAAGTGTTCATCCTCCTACCTGGCCTGATGCCCACTCCTTCACTTGAAGACATAATTCCAAAAATGAATTCTTGTTGTCTGATTAGACTCCCTCAACCAGTGAATAAGATAATATAAGAGTTCTTTTTTTCAGACATTCATTATCCCTGTTCACTCAAACTTTGCCAGAAATATCAACTTGATTGTATGACAATGCAACTTGAGAATAAGTGAGGTATATGATGGTGTAGAAGGCAAGCAGGATAGATTAAAAACAACTTGATTCCTTAATAACTTGATATTATGGTTAAGGAATTGCTGTTATAAGAGAGGATTTGTTTACAAGTCTCTCATCAAGAGCAGATGAGCTGTGTGTGTTCTATGACATGGTGCTCAAGGCTAGACTCTGTCAATCTGTTGATGTAAATTGCAGAGGCATTGCAGATTTGTTGAATTTCATACAAATTATCATTGTATAATTTAGTTTAGTTAATCTTTCAAATTTAATGAATGTTAGTGATTTTCTGCTTGAAATAAAACTATTGGTTGTGCCTCGCGTCTTTTATAATGTATCTCATAATAAATTTGGATAAATTGTAACCATAAAAGTTATAATTTATTCCACGTCCTCGGCATCATGTTAAAATAAGCTGCGCTGGATTTTTATTAAACAATATATAATTTATAATTTTAATCACTGTATAAAAATGCAACATTATTTGTTCTTGTACAAATTAATAATACACAATTTTACACCATTTTTTTCCCTGGTTAGTGTTATTATTTGTTTATGTCTATAAAGTATAGAAAATGGATATTATTCCTCTCAAACTTCATTTTGACCTTTGAAAACTAACTGAAGAATACCTGAGGTACTTAAGGTATAAATATCTTAAGGTACCTGAGGACCGTGGACTTATAATAATAATAATAATAATAATAATAATAATAATAATAATAATATGTGCCACAGTTCTAGATAAGGAGTCGGAAACCATATAGATACCTTTAACTACTTCCCTAAGATGTCTCAAGTCAAGGTCAGAGCCAAGTTTCAGGGATATAATATAGCCATTTTCTGTACATTGGAGACATAATCAATCAGAAAATAACACGAACCATATTTTTAATTTTGTTCTGTTTTGCAGAGAGTAATGTATTTAAGATATTTGTATACTGTTAGTTAAAATGCCGCTACCATTTTGTGAATGATTTTGAATGTATGTAAATGTAAACACTTTAAACATTAATGAATAGAGAATGAATTGAATTGAATGTTTCAATTCAATTCCAATTAAGTCTATGTAATCTCTGCTTTTCTCTGTCTCCACTTGCCTATCATTACCACTTCTTCCTCCACTTGGTTTTCTCCTGTCTTCTTCATTACCCAACTTTCCCTTCCCTTCCTCTGTATCCTCTCTTCTTCCTTTTCTCTATTCCCATCTCCCCTTTCTCTCTCTCTTCCCCAACTGTGATGTTACCGTGATAGTTGACATTACCATAATCCTATGAAAGGGGCGAACTGTGTTGATGATTCCCGGTACTGTACCTCTCTGTCCGGCCTCCTCTCGGTACTATACCTCGCTGTCCGGCCTCCTCTCGGTACTATACCTCGCTGTCCGGCCTCCACCCGGTACTGTACCTCTCTGTCCGGTCTCCTCTCGGTACTATACCTCGCTGTCCGGCCTCCTCCCGGTACTGTACCTCGCTCTCCGGCCTCCACCCGGTACTGTGACAAAACAGGTCTGGTGGTGGACATAACAGGTATAGCGAGGGAGTCACGTGTTGACCCTCCAAACCTGTGATGGTAATCGCACGTTACGACCGGATGGGAGAGAGGGGTGAGGGGAGAGAGGAGTGAGAGGTGAGGGGTGAGAAAGGTTAAGGGGAGAGTGTGGTCTGGATGTGTGGTGGGGGCGAGGGAGAGCACACAGTGGTGGGGGGAGAGGAGGAAGACTAATGGGGGAGGAGAAAAAGAAACTGATGGTAGAGGGGGGAGGAGTGTTGGAGGTGACAGAGGGGAGTGTTGGAAGTGACAGAGGGGAGTGTTGGAGAGGGGGGGGGTGTGGGAGAGACAGGTGTGGAACATACACCTTGGCGAGCAGAAACAATGAAAGCCAAAGCCCTTCTCTCATCTATATACTGCCAAATTAATATATTATTTATATAGTTTCTAATTTATAGCTATATATTATTTGCAATTTATATATTTTAAGTCGATTTCAAATGAGTACATTATTATTACATCGTTTCCCAGCGAGGTAATTATCAGGAGAGATAATTACGACTATAATAATAATAACTATATAGCACGTGAAAGGAATATGATAAGGAGCTGGGATAGAACGGAGCGAAAGAACAGTGTCCAACCACTTAGACCATCGGGGATCGAACGCAGACCTGTAAGAAACGAGGCCGACGCTGTATCGACCAGACCAAGTGGATAGGATATTTTAACGGTGAAATAAAGATAAAATCCTAAACAGATCACAGCAACAGTGATAGCTCTTAATTACAGCTCAAACACACAGACCAATCCAACCAGCGATGGTAGTTAGTGAAGGGAGGGGAACTACCAGGAGAAAGCGTCAAGCCACTACGACTATATAGCACTGGGAAGGGGTGAGGATAAGGATTTGGGAAGGGAACGGGGAAAGGAATGGTACCCAACCACTTGGACGGTCGGGGATTGAACGCCGACCTGCATGAAGCAAGACCGTCGCTCTACCGCCCAGCCCAAGTGGTTGGCTATATTCATGGGGTATAAAAGGACTGTCTGATCTGATGGGTAAGATGTAGAGTGATGTAGAATTGCTATAAGTTGTATGAATTTACGTGTAGGAATGTGGAGTGGTGTGGAAAGGCACTCTAGAGAGCACTAGCGTCTTGAAAAGTATCATCATCGGTATAGCATCTCTAGTGTGAAAGGTTCTTGTTATCCAACCTGTCATTTTTCTTTCAGTTGTGACGGCTACTTTATTGTGTTCTTTAAAGGTAAGGTCTTCCGACATGAGTACACCCAGATCCTTTATAAAAGGTCTTGGTGGTTAATAATAAGTGAGAGAAAGAGAGAGAGAGAGAGAGAGAGAGAGAGAGAGAGAGAGAGAGAGAGAGAGAGAGAGAGAGAGAGAGAGAGAGAGAGAGAGAGAGAGAGAGAGAGAGAGAGAGAGAGAGAGAGAGAGAGAGAGAGAGAGAGAGAGAGAGAGAGAGAGAGAGAGAAGGAGAGAGAGAGAGAAGGAGAGAGAGAGAGAAGGAGAGAGAGAAGGAGAGAGAGAGAAGGAGAGAGAGAGGAGAGAGAGAGAGAGAGAGAAGGAGAGAGAGAGAGAGAAGGAGAGAGAGAGAGAAGGAGAGAGAGAGAGAGAAGGAGAGAGAAGGAGAGAGAGAGAGAGAGAGAGAGAGAGAGAGAGAGAGAGAGAGAGAGAGAGAGAGAGAGAGAGAGAGAGAGAGAGAGAGAGAGAGAGAGAAGGAGAGAGAGAGAGAAGGAGAGAGAGAGAGAAGGAGAGAGAGAAGGAGAGAGAGAGAAGGAGAGAGAGAGGAGAGAGAGAGAGAGAGAGAAGGAGAGAGAGAGAGAGAAGGAGAGAGAGAGAGAAGGAGAGAGAGAGAGAGAAGGAGAGAGAGAGAGAGAGAGAGAGAGAGAGAGAGAGAGAGAGAGAGAGAGAGAGAGAGAGAGAGAGAGAGAGAGAGAGAGAGAGAGAGAAGGAGAGAGAGAAGGAGAGAGAGAGAAGGAGAGAGAGAGAAGGAGAGAGAGGAGAGAGAGAGAGAGAGAGAGAGAGAAGGAGAGAGAGAGAGAGAGAGAGAGAGAGAGAGAGAGAGAGAGAGAGAGAGAGAGAGAGAGAGAGAGAGAGAGAGAGAGAAGGAGAGAGAGAGAGAGAAGGAGAGAGAGAGAGAGAAGGAGAGAGAGAGAGAGAAGGAGAGAGAAGGAGAGAGAGAGAGAGAGAGAGAGAGAGAGAGAGAGAGAGAGAGAGAGAGAGAGAGAGAGAGAGAGAGAGAGAGAGAGAGAGAGAGACAGACAGGAGGGGTGGAACAGATAACATCAGTGACTGACCCTCCCACACACCACCATAAGGCCCAACAGCCTCAGCATGGCCAAGTACCTCTATACCTCACCAGCTGTGCAATAGTAACCGAGCAACATTTATATTTCACGTAAATACGTCTAACAATAAGGCGAATTAACACTTTATGATTAAATCAAACAAGTAAATAAAGGAAATATTATATTAACATTGTCATTTACAAGTAAAACTGATTTATATATCACTTACGTTTTACTATAGTAATAATAATTATTATATAAACTGAATACTTATTAATAAACACATAAATTAAAAAACATAAATAAAAAAATAAAAAGGAACCTACAAAAATAATTAATAAGTTACGCTCGTTAGATAAATAAATTGGTTATAAAACAATTACACTTTGCTTCATCTATAAGAGTCTGTTTGATTGTTTCTCTGTCAAAGATTGGAGGCTAAATGTTTGTAACTAGCCTCACCTAACTTTTCAGGATGACTAATGAGGGGTATTGGACTAACATGGGCGATTCGGCGCCGATTCCATTTGTTTCCATTAGAAGGTGGGCGGCTCCCATGACAACCCCATGAAATAGGTGGAGATGAAAGGTGGCTATCAGAGTCCCTAGAACTAGAAACAGGAAACCAATACTCGTCTGTAAACGACAAACAGGGAACTAATACTAACCTGAAAACGACAAACAAAGACCCAATACCCATTTCTGTAGACAAACAACAGAAGCGGAACTGCAGAATCACAAACATTTCTTGTCTACAATGACCGGGATAAAACCATCTTCACCATCGTGAACCTGGCCACAACATCCTGTTCACGTAACTACGTCTAAAAGATAACAACCTTGTAACAAGTTATTGATAGCTAAAATAATAAGTGTGGCTAGGTTGTGTGATTTCCGGGGGGCAGGGGGGGGGGAGGGGGATCAGAGCCAATTTTTGCACGCAGAATTTTCATCTTGACCGAATTTCACACATTTGTTGTGGTCTCCGTTCTCGTGGGAGGATCCGACTTGAGACGCGTAAAATACGGTAATGCGTGTCCGGCAAACACGAACGAGGCCTGCGCCCTCGCCACGGACTTGCTCCCGCAGTCATGAAAGGCATTAGTGAAATTATATTAACCTATGCACGGCACAAACCCCGGACATTCTCCCAGCTTACCATTTAACCGCCTCCCCGCCACTTTATGCTTATGCCCAAACTCCGCGAGAAGAAAAAAAAAGGGATGCCGACTTGCCACCGTTGCCAGAGCCTCCTATCCACCACACCCTTCACATACAACGTGCAAAATTATATATTTCTCTCCACCGTGCAAAATTATATTTCTTTCTTTGTCAAAAGTTGACACACACACGTCTCATTAATATCATACATAAATGCACAATTACCATGCAAATCGAGACAGATTATCTACAAGAACGAAGTGAAAGAAAGAGATCAGCTGGCAGAGCAGAGGAGGCAGCGAGTCCCCAGGGGTTCTGGCAACGCTGCGGAAAGATGCTCCGAACAGCAATTTGGTGGAAAGCCCGGCAGGACAACATGCTTAAAGAAGGTCTATATGGCGAGCCCCGTGCGTGGTGTGG
>NC_091151.1:48270185-48287685 GCF_040958095.1 Procambarus clarkii | reverse complement strand
GGTGCTGCTGCTGCAGGTGTTGGTGCCGCTGCTGCAGGTATTGGTGCCGCTGCTGCAGGTGTTGGGGCTGCTGCTGCAGGTGTTGGTGCCGCTGCTGCAGGTGTTGGTGCCGCTGCTGCAGGTGTTGGGGCTGCTGCTGCAGGTGTTGGTGCCGCTGCTGCAGGTGTTGGTGTTGCTGCTGCAGGTGTTGGTGCCGCTGCTGCAGGTGTTGGGGCTGCTGCTGCAGGTGTTGGTGCCACTGCTGCAGGTGTTGGTGTTGCTGCTGCAGGTGTTGGTGTCGCTGCTGCAGGTGTTGGTGCTGCTGCTGGAGGTGTTAGTGCCACTGCTGCAGGTGTTGGTGCTGCTGCTGCAGGTGTTGGTGCCGCTGCTGCAGGTGTTGGTGCCGCTGGTGTTGGTGCTGCTGCTGGAGGTGTTAGTGCCACTGCTGCAGGTGTTGGTGCCGCTGCTGCAGGTGTTGGTGCCGCTGCTGCAGGTGTTGGGGCTGCTGCTGCAGGTGTTGGTGCCGCTGCTGCAGGTGTTGGCGCAGGTGTTTTTACCGCTGCAGAGGTCGGAGATGCGTGGCTAGGTGGCTGGGCTTTCAAAGAAGTATTGCTTCCACCTTTTTATTACAGCTGGTATGGTGGCTCTCTGGTGGTTTACTGCTGCTGTTCTGGAGGTGTTTGTGTGTGTGTGTGTGTGTGTGTGTGTGTGTGTGTGTGTGTGTGTGTGTGTGTGTGTGTGTGTGTGTGTGTGTGTGTGTGTGTGTGTGTGTGTGTGGAGTAACTTGCCCACCACGATTACCCAAAATCATAAACAAAATAAACTACTGAAACTGTACATATTATGGTAAAGTTTCCCGTATGCTCTGGCATTATGCTCCCCAAATGTTGACTGCAAATATCCAAGAAGGGAAAACAAAATTAAATCGATTTACATAAAGGGCCGTCGTTAAGGAGATTACCTGTGAAGACACGGATATAGCAGCCATGAGAAGGGGGTTATATAGAGAGGTCTCTACACGTAGCCAGGTCAATGGTTAATATTTATATCGAAACTACTATTACTAACTGTTCAATTGCTGTTAATATGACAATCACAGTAAGTGTGATGTATTTAATATATGATTTCATTTTTCTGTCTCTGTCTGTCTGTCTGTCTGTCGTCAATCATCACTAACGAGTGTCTTTCTCTACACTTGCAGATGGGTCACCACAGTATGGACGGGCTGGAGATGCTTGACCCCATCTCCTCTTCGTCAATGACCACCCTGACCCCCATGAGTGATGGGGGCTCCATGCACCAGCTCCACGGCGCCGTCTACACCCACAGCCCCATGAACACTATGATGCCCCACCCGGGGCTCACACACCCACACATGCCACTCAGGTAACCCATTACTCTTCTCTCCAAGCTCACACACACACAGTAAGCATCCACCACCACCCACACCTACAACCACAACCCCACACAAACAACCACCAACACACCAGCACTGTTCTCACCGCAGGATGTAATCAGGCAGTGAGCCCGTGAGGGGTGCGCATAGCCCAGGGGGCAAGGGGCAAGGCGCTCCTGCTGGGGGTGGAAGCAGCGATCACACACACACACACACACACACACACACACACACACACACACACACACACACACACACACACACACACACACACACACACACACACATACACACACACACGAACTAACCAACTAACTCGCTAAAGAACGCAAACTTTAGTCCTCAGAACGCAATGAACAGGAAAGAAAGGGTGAAAATAGGAAGGAAGCAAGGAAAGAAGGAAGAATGGAGAGAAGGAACCAAACAGGAGTAAAAGCTGATATATCTTAGATTTATCTTGCATCTCAGCAGCGAGATCACTTACACTGCTAGAAGAGGAAGAAAGGCAGGGAAACGGGAAAGATATGAAAGGGTAGATGGGAAGGGGAAGAAAGGGATCTAAAATAAAGGGTAAACAAGGGAAGAGGGAGAAGGAGAAAGAGGGAGGAGAGAGGGAGAAGGGGAGAGGGAGAAGGGAAGGGTGCCTAAGAAAAGGGGTAAGAGCCCAAGGAAATTGGGCAGTGGTGGAAGAGAGAAGAGCCCAACAGCCCCCCCTAACCATAACCCTCACCACTCCCCTCCCCCCCCCCAACTTGAACAAGACAGGTATGGACATAGCACACACCTGCTCTACCTGTTACCTTTCATCACGCTTCTCTCCTGATCAATAGTTCCCTTTATGGCCCCCCTACCTTTCCCCCTCTCATCTCTCCCTCCCTCCACCTGTATCCCTCCCATCTCTCCCTCCATCTGTATCCCTCCCATCTCTCTCCCTCCACCTGTATCCCTCCCATCTCTCCCTCCACCTGTATCCCTCCCTCCACCTGTATCCCTCCCATCTCTCCACCACAACAATCAACCTAACACCTCCTGTATCAACCTTCCACCAGTAGCGACCGTTTTAACCCCCTCCACCACACCACCAAGTATATTAACCACCACCATCCTACTTGAATACGCATGTCAGGTAGATGTAACAACGAGCGTACTGGTAACATACGCGCCGGGAGGAGTCGTAGAAAAACACGAAGATAAGCGTACATGGTGTATGCGTATGGCGTTCGGCTTGTAAGGGTTTTTGTCGAATCTATCAGAGGTACACGTTGTTGTTGTTTTAGATTTAACTACTCAGAACGAAGTGTCCATGTAGCACGGGCTATGGTGAGCCCGTGAGAGAGGTACACGCGACTAGTGCTAATAGATGGGTGAGCTGGATGAGGTGGGTGCAGGAGGGAGTCTTTGGGAGAAGGGAAGGGAACTATCAGGGGAAAGCGCCAAGCCATTACGACTATATAGCACTGGGAAAGGGTTCTTGATAAGGATTAGGAATGGGACGGGGAGGAAGGAATGGTGCTCAGCCACTTGGACGGTCAGGGATTGAACGCCGACCTGCTAGAAGCGAGCTACAAAACGGGTAGTAATATATATATATATATATATATATATATATATATATATATATATATATATATATATATATATATATATATATATATATATATATATATATATATTATTAAATATGACCGAAAAAGTAAGATTAATAATTCTAACACGAATTTTCTCAATCTTTCGTACATTTCTTTTCACTGTTGGAGGTAAATAAAAAATCAATTCTCCAAAATTCATTTTTATTTTGAATTTTATTTATAAATAAAAATGAATTTTGGAGAATTGATTTTTGATTTACCTCCAAGAGTGAAAAGAAATGTACGAAAGATTGAGAAAATTCGTGTTAGAATTATTAATCTTACTTTTTCGGTCATATTTAATAATATATGTCTACAGGAAAGATTGCTACCAAAATATACTAATATATATATATATATATATATATATATATATATATATATATATATATATATATATATATATATATATATATATATATATATATATATATGTCGTACCTAATAGCCAGAACGCACTTCTCAGCCTACTATTCAAGGCCCGATTTGCCTAATAAGCCAAGTTTTCATGAATTAATGTTTTTTCGTCTACCTAACCTACCTAACCTAACCTAACCTAGCTTTTTTTGGCTACCTAACCTAACCTTACCTATAAATATAGGTTAGGTTAGGTTAGGTAGGGTTGGTTAGGTTCGGTCATATATCTACGTTAATTTTAACTCCAATAAAAAAAATTGACCTCATACATAGAGAAAAGGGTTGCTTTATCATTTCATAAGAAAAAAATTATAGTAAATATATTAATTCAGGAAAACTTGGCTTATTAGGCAAATCGGGCCTTGAATAGTAGGCTGAGAAGTGAGTTCTGGCTACTAGGTACGACATATACATATATATATATATATATATATATATATATATATATATATATATATATATATATATATATATATATATATATATATATATATATATATATATATATATATATATATATATATATATATATATATATATATATATATAACTGAAAACTCACACCCCAGAAGTGACTCGAACCCATACTCCCAGATGCATCTGGGAGTATGGGTTCGAGTCACTTCTGGGGTGTGAGTTTTCAGTTGCATATTGTCCTGGGGACCATTCAGGCTTGTTCGCATATATATATATATATATATATATATATATATATATATATATATATATATATATATATATATATATATATATTATATATATATATATATATATATATATATATATATATATATATATATATATATATATATATATATATATATATATTAGATAATTTGTGGATAAAGTGAGAGTTAGCAGTGTTAGTTTATTTATTGTGCACTCCATACCCATCCCGTGGGTGGTGGTGGTGGACCCCATACCTATCCCGTTGGTATGGGGGGGGGGCGGTCCACCACCACTATTCTAGCAGTACATCATTTTGAATGAAGTACTTAAACCTTAGCAGTGCCAGCTACCCTCCTTGTCACAGTTATTACCTAGTAATAACTGTTGTTAGTAAGTACTGTCTAGGGCATCATTCTCCGTTTTGCACATCATGTATGTTGCTAGACATGTGTGTGTCCTGTTGAGAGGAGCCGTTGCTCTAGTTCTGCCTGGTTACTGCTTACTGTTGAAGAGCTTTGCTGCTGTTCTGTATTCCTTAATGGAGTATATCAAGTATTTAAGGTTTAGGCAAGAGTCAGTGATTAGCGCTCGTCTTCAAGGAACTTGCTGACTACATATCCTACAAGTCTTGAGAAAGACTCAATGTCTCGTTTTCTACTATTGTCACAGAGAGTAAAAGTGAACGATGTCGTTCACCAACAACAGCAGTAAAGACACAATTGGTAAAGGAAGGCATGACAAGTAAATTGATACACGACAGATTACTGATCAATAACTTGATCGACAATGTTTACAAAGTAGTCTATATATATATATTTAAATAATATATGCTATCTAATGGTTTTTCTCTCCATGTCTATAATATGTGTGTATGTGTTTTCCTCTCAGCATGCACGACACAGACACAGACCCCCGGGAACTGGAGGCCTTTGCCGAGAGGTTCAAGCAGCGGCGCATAAAGCTTGGGGTGACACAAGCGGACGTTGGGAAGGCGCTGGCCAACCTTAAGCTCCCTGGTGTGGGCGCTCTCTCTCAGTCCACCATCTGCAGGTACCTCCCTCCCTCTCTTATATTCTTCTTCCTCTATCTCCCTTCTCCTCTACCCGCTTCTTTCTCCACGCTCAAGCTCTTATTCTCTTCATTCGCCTTCTCTTTCTTTTCCCCCCTTCTCTTGTTCTGCTTCATCTGATTTGTTCACTTAACACATTTTTGTTTTTGTTCTGTTGTATACAAGGAAACTCTGACGATTAGTTCTTCTGGTGACTGTCGGTCAGTACAATATATATATATATATATATATATATATATATATATATATATATATATATATATATATATATATATATATATATATGTCGTACCTAGTAGCCAGAACGCACTTCTCAGCCTACTATGCAAGGCCCAATTTGCCTAATAAGCCAAGTTTTCATGAATTAATTGTTTTTCGACTACCTAACCTACCTAACCTAACCTAACTTTTTCGACTACCTAACCTAACCTATAAAGATTGGTTAGGTTAGGTTAGGTAGGGTTGGTTAGGTTCGGTCATATATCTACGTTAATTTTAACTAAAATAAAAACAATTTGACCTCATACATAATGAAATGGGTAGCTTTATCATTTCATAAGAAAAAAAATTGAGAAAATATATTAATTCAGGAAAACTTGGCTTATTAGGCAAATCGGGCCTTGCATAGTAGGCTGAGAAGTGCGTTCTGGCTACTAGGTACGACATATATATATATATATATATATATATATTATATATATATATATTTATATATATATATATATATATATATATATATATATATATATATATATATATATATATATATATATATATATATATATATATAATGTTTGTGTGTTAAGTGCGTGTGTGTTCATCTTTCTAGTCGTTTGGTATTTCTCCCCCTCTAATGAATCATTGTAGTTAATATAAAAAATGTACATAATAGCTTTAGCTGCATTCCTTAGCATGCATAAAGAAAACTTGTCTAGACATGACAGTTTTGAACTATTGATAACTTATATACAATCGTTGAAAAACAGATTCAAAGGGAAGACACTGCTGAACAATAAAGATTTAGTCCTGTGAATCAGGACGAAGTATATACTTACATCTCCTGTTACTATTATTAACGCAATTTTTCTCCCGCTCTCTTTTTCCCACGTGCAGGTTCGAATCCCTGACCCTGTCTCACAACAACATGATCGCGCTGAAGCCAGTGCTGCAGGCGTGGCTGGAGGAGGCCGAAGCTCAGGCCAAGAACAAACGACGGGACCCAGAGGCGCCCTCGGTCCTGCCCATGGGCGAGGTAGATGATGTGAGGATGAACGGCAGTCACTTATCAGGGGCTAGGATTCCAACCTGGAGGGACGTCAGGGTTATTTGGGCTTCTAACCTTAAGAAAAATAGGGATTTGGGACTCCAGCTTTGGGGGATATCTGGGTTTAATGCCTTAACGAAAACGGAAAATAGGAAACAGGGCTCTAGCTTGAAGGGTATAAGGGCTAAATTGACTTGACATCGTATACAAATTAAATCTAGACTACCAGATTCCAGCGACATATATAATATAATACATACAAGCAGATATAATGTCTCTAAGCTCCATAGATAACGTGAATCAAGTCTGCAGCATTAAAGGGCACTTTAACCTGAAGGTATATCAGAGTCTAGGGAAACTAAACGTTAAAGCATAACAGAATTTACTAGTCCAATCCTAGAGATCAGGTCTAGAACTCAAGACATAATAGAAGATTAAGATTTATGAATTTACCTTTTGAAATTCTTACTATTTTATGTCACCCATAAGGACAATCAGATTCAGGTACCCAGCATTAAAAAGAAATATAGTTTACGGTTCACGGCCGACACTCTGAGTTACCACTTGTACGAGGCGTATTGGGGGGGGGGGGATGGGTCTAAGGTAAATCCTTCAAGAATTTGATTAGAAATGAGGATTTACTAAGGCAAAGTTGGAGAGTTTATTTAACAATGAGTGAGGGGGGGATTTACTTACAGGGAGAGCAAGAAGGATTAATTACACCGATATGAGCGGAATTTTTTAGCACTTAAAGAGCAAAGGAATGGAAGGAGATTTACAAGAAATTGAAAATTTAAAGACTTAAAAGTAATTTAAAAACAAAATCTAAAGGGGTTAAGCAAATAAAAAGTAGAAAACCCATAAATTACGTAGTACCAAAAACTACCTTTTGCCAAATTCAGATCCAAGGATTTCTTACTACTCAGGTCAGTTCTAAGACCGGCCGGCTGCCCACCTCTCACATGGGTAACCTCATTAACCGGTGAGTAACCCCTGGGCCCATCTATTGCTTAGAAAGTTCCAAGGACTCTCCTATTCCAAGGACTCTCCCATTCCAAGGTCTTTCCACCACTCACTCCCGCCACACAGACATGCTCAAGGCTTCACCCACAGCCCAGCTGACCTCAACAGGTGTCCGAAACGGCAACGCATCGCTACCCGTTACAAATATGATTTGTGTGAACTAAATCCACTCCCGCCTGTCTCTCAGCTTTGATAGGGCGAATCTGGCCACCATTCACCGAGGTTGAGGTGTATACACTTTCTCAAAATGGTGGCACTTGGTTGTGTGGTGACCTTATACTTGAGGGGAAGTGGAGGGGGAAGGCGAAGGTGCAAGTGGTAGGAAAAAGAGTAAGGGAGAGAGTAGTGAGGGTAAAAGGAAAAAAATGAGATATTAAGAGGGAGATGGATGGCAGGGGAGGGGAGAGAGAGATGGAGAGGGGAGAGGGGATAAATACGGCGTGAGCCCAGGTGAAGTCGACAAGTGGTAAGGAGGAGTGTTGGTACTGTCAGCCTTATTGATCCCTACAAGAGGGGTGTTATTCCTCTGAACACCCACTCCTGCCACACCCTCACCATTCCTGCCACACCCTCACCACACCTGCCACACACCCTCACCACTCCTGCCACACCCTTACCACCCCTGCCACACCCTCACCACTCCTGCCACACCCCTCACCACTCCTGCCACACCCCTCACCACCCCTGCCACACCCTCACCACTCCTGCCACACCCCTCACCACTCCTGCCACACCCCTCACCACCCCTGCCACACCCCTCACCACCCCTGCCACACCCTCACCACTCCTGCCACACCCCTCACCACTCCTGCCCCACCCCTGCCACACCCTCACCACTCCTGCCACACCCCTCACTACCCCTACCACACCCTCACCACTCCTGCCACACCCTCACCACTCCTGCCACACCCTCACCACTCCTGCCACACCCTCACCACTCCTGCCACACCCTCACCACTCCTGTGACACCCTCACCACTCCTGCCACACCCTCACCACTCCTGCCACACACACCTTCACCACTCCTGCCACACCCTCACCACTCCTGTGACACCCTCACCACTCCTGCCACACCCTCACCACTCCTGCCACACCCTCACCACTCCTGCCACACACACCTTCACCACTCCTACCACACACACCTTCACCACTCCTGCCACACACTAACATAACATTACACTCAAAGCATAATGATTTAAAAGTAAGGCATAACTTTAATAATAAGATTATTATATTGTCATGTAGTTTTATATTTCACATTTAACATTCGTAATCATTCTTCCGCTTAAAGTATTCTCATGTATATTGTATACTCATTTTTCAAGTATTATTCCTTTAAAGTAGTCCTCCATTTAACATATTTGTATACTTAAAGTATTCACGATCAAAGTAATTTCAAGATGAATTTTCACTAATCAATTATCTGTCATGTTCTATATATTTGATAACATTTTACTGGACAAAATTCTTGTGTTAACGCATTGGCATCAGATATTTTCTTCGCTCTAAACTGACCTGGTCAAATGATGGAGAACACCGACAAAAACAAAGTGTGTGTTTGTGTTCGTTATTTATCAAAGGAGTATTGATAACCTCGCGGTGATACATCTCCCGTGACCCAGGCGGGCCCGCGCGCCCACCTGTTCATTACTTATAAACCGTGTAAATGAGAACACAGAATTGAACAGCTTGTGTAATAACCTGTTCACACACACACATACAATGCTTCAGCCCCTCAATATCTCGAGCTAGAAACGGTGTGTGTGTGTGAGTGGGTAAGAGTTATTGGGAAGGTGACCACCAACATACCCCCCTCCCCCACCCCAACATACCCCCCCTCACCCCACCCCAACATACCCCCCTCCCCCCACCCCAACATACCCCTCCGTCAACTAGGGATACTGAATCAATGGAGCCCCTGATATACCTCCGATTTACAGATGAAATCGATTAAAAACGTAACATTAAAACAGTTTTGTTGATCAGATATAAGTCATTAGTGCTTCATCTATACCAATAACATCTCTCCGACAACACACTCAAGAGGGATCACCGCTGTGGGAGGGGGGAGGATAGAAAGATGGTAAGGGAGGAGCGGGAGGGGAGGAAAAGGGAGAGGAAAAAGGTGAGGAATGGGAGAGGGAAAGGACTAGCCCTTTAGAATAGCCATGCACGAGGGGGACGCAAATGCTCGCCCCCTCTACTGAATGAAAGACCTTAATGTTATTACATTCCATAGTGTTGCATGACTCTAGAGATAAGGAGCCGCTGTAGAAATAAGACGCCTCTGTAGTAACAAGAAGCCACTGTAGTAATAAAGACCCGCTATAGTAATAAGAAGCCCCCCTCTAGAGATAAGGTCATAATCTAGAGTCTAGAGATTCCTTGGTGTTGTTGGTGCTGTATTCTCACCACTGTGAAGCACAACAATCTTATGAGAGCCACCCAGGAATGTCAAGTGTTGTGAGAGCCACCCAGGAGTGTCAAGTGTTGTGAGAGCCACCCAGGAATGTCAAGTTTTGTGAGAGCCACCCAGAAGTGTCAAGTATTGTGAGAGCCACCCAGGAGTGTCAAGTGTTGTGAGAGCCACCCAGGAGTGTCAAGTGTTGTGAGAGCCACCCAGGGAGAGTGTCAAGTGTTGTGAGAGCCACCCAGGAGTGTCAAGTGTTGTGAGAGCCACCCAGGAGTGTCAAGTGTTGTGAGAGCCACCCAGGAGTGTCAAGTGTTGTGAGAGCCACCCAGGAGTATCAAGTGTTGTGAGAGCCACCCAGACTAATGAAAGACTGTGAGGTGAGCAGTGTGCTTGACAAATCATGAGGCTCTGTGCTCGACACATGTTGTGTGTCATCGCGAGGCGGTATGCGTGAAACACTAGGCGAGTGTTGTGTAACTGAAACACCGTAAGGTGAGGGAATGAGTGAGTGAAACACCCGGATACACTCCCTGGGTAAGTTAGCTGTGAGGTATTCCAAAGAGCTCACTGTATAAACTGGTAGCTCTCTGTAGAGTACCAGTCATCCCGGTACATTCCGGTTGAGCTCTAGAATTGTATGTTAAGCGCCAGTCATCCCAGCATTGAACCAGTAAGTTCAGGCCTCAGCTCTCTGTCTCACCCATCCCGGTACAAACCCAGTAAGCTGGACCTGTGTGTCACCCACCCCGGTACAAACCCAGTAAGCTGGAGCCGTGTCCAATGTGTAGTTAGCGAACCACTCCTGGCATTTGTCAAATACTATACGACTAATATGGATATATATATTGTAACCGGATTTCTCTCTTGTTTTCCTGTGCTAATGCCTTGTTTTTCCAGTGTGTGTGTGTGTGTGTGTGTGTGTGTGTGTGTGTGTGTGTGTGTGTGTGTGTGTGTGTGTGTGTGTATGTGTGTGTGTGTGTGTGTGTGTGTGTGTGTGTGTGTGTGTAGCATTATATTGTCCGCAGCCCCGTGTTTGGAGAGGCTATGACACATGTTTTCTTGTTGCTCCCAGAAGCGCAAGAGAACGTCCATCGCTGCGCCGGAGAAGCGGTCACTGGAGGCGTACTTCGCGGTTCAGCCGCGGCCATCGGGGGAGAAGATCGCCGCCATCGCCGAGAAGCTGGACCTGAAGAAGAACGTGGTCCGCGTCTGGTTCTGCAATCAGCGCCAGAAGCAGAAGAGAATGAAGTTCGCCGCCACCCAGAAGCAGATGGCGGGCGGCAACGTGCACAGCTCCATGGGATCCATGATGACTTCGCCCATGCCGCCACACACGCCTGTCCCATAGTGGATGGCCTCCCCTGGTGCCCGCCCGGCCCTGGACCTGCCCGCCCGCTCCGCCCATCAGCAACAGCAACAGCAGCAGGGGAATCGCCTATCACCTAATACCGTCGCCAACACCGCCCCGTGCCCGCCCACGCCCCGCCCGTTATGGACGGATCAAGGCGACGCAGGGGACAGGTGGGTGGCGCCAGGTCCCTCGTGGGCGTATAGCTACGCCTACGCTGCCGCCCACGCCCATCAGGCCACTCGCCAACTGACGCAGTGACGCTCACCGTGGGACGCCCATGGTGAGCAATGGGCGGAGGCGTACCACGAGCCTTGTCGTACATATCAGTGATATATATTTGTACGCTGCTTGGTGTATGGAGGCGGAGCCATGGGTGACACCGGAGGCACTCAAGCCCCGGCACTCCAGGAGTCCGTTGATGGTGGCCATGGCCCAGTCTGTGGCCTCTCTGGGGCCACACCAGGCCGCCGAGGGCCAGCGCTATGGCCGCATCATCGTCCACGGCATCAGGGGTTAATACGACCCTCTAGTGATGGGGTCACGGTGACTTATACAGTGCCCTTGCTCTCGATATGACCTGAAGTCAGCCTCGTTTAGGAAAGTAATGACCTTTTGGAGTCACTTGTAACGTTATTAAATTGGACTTGGAAAAGGAAAATAAAAGAAACATTTGTGATTTTTGACACTCTTCGAAGGCTTGACTGTGAAATCCGTGAACGTCAGGACACTTTGTACAAAATTAGTTTAAGTCTCCCCCCATTTATTGCATATGTTGAGTATGGTTAATGCTCTTATCCGGTGATATCACGTGAAACACTGTGTTGCTCCAGCCGGCCAAAGGGGTTCATCCCGCCACATGACGTGACCACCGATTTTGGGCCCTCTGTCAGAGAGCAACAAGGCTTATTTTCCAATGTTTCCACGGTATGGCTGAGGAGTAGGACTTGTAATTTCATAGGATTCTATGAAATGCTTTTTTTTTCTTTTAACCAAAGAAGTGTAAATATAATAATAATAATAATAATATATTAACTGTACTAAAGTTTACTATCACGGGATAGTAAACTAACTGGCACTTTTACGTGCATCAGAGCTCAAGGATTTTGTGACCTAGTCGTAGGTAGTTGTAGTTCTCCTTTACTGGTTTTGTTTCCCCTTCACGTGTTACCAATGCCGTCTGTTGTCGCCTGGAGAAGCAACCAACCAGGAAATATATCCATAAACTACGCCTCACTCGTCATGGACAGCTCCGGCCGCGCTCTCAACCCAAATCTTTTCCAAGTATTTTTTTAGTCATGTTATCTTTTTTTTAAGGTTTTTTGGCCTCCAAGTTCACAAGCAAACATACTCAATCTCCATTCTGATTGGCCAATCTCACTGGATGA
Source organism: Procambarus clarkii (assembly GCF_040958095.1). NCBI lineage: Eukaryota > Metazoa > Arthropoda > Malacostraca > Decapoda > Cambaridae > Procambarus > Procambarus clarkii. The sequence goes on along the minus strand of NC_091151.1, from coordinate 48,275,092 downwards.
CGATACTGCTATTGGTCGCTTACAAGCGTCGTTCGATTGCGGTCACCCAATAACTTATTCCAGTGGGATATTATCGCTTGAGATCGGCAATAGCGCCCGATATTCACACTAGGGATCCTCAATATGGTCAAGTGATATACGAATCTTATTACCCGGGATCTTAATCAATACGATATTTGGACAAAAAAAGTTTTTTCGTCTTTAAGCCTTAGTCACGCAATGAAGTTGGAGTTCAGGCATTCGGACGAGGATGGTCAATAGCGTCCATGATTCGGTGGTGTTCGGGAGGAGGAGGACGAGGAGGGGGGAGGGGGATAGCCAGTCTTGAACTGTAGTACGTCCACTCTCCACAAGGGGAGGTTCCCTGCCACTCCATCACCAACACCACCACATAAGACAACATGAGCCTCCACCACATAAGACAACACGAGCCTCCACCACATAAGACAACACGAGTCTCCACCACATAAGACAACATGAGCCTCCACCACATAAAACAACACGAGCCTCCACCACATGAGACAACACGAGCCTCCACCACATAAGACAACACGAGTCTCCACCACATAAGACAACACGAGCCTCCACCACATAAAACAACACGAGCCTCCACCACATGAGACAACACGAGCCTCCACCACATAAAACAACACGAGCCTCCACCACATAAAACAACACGAGCCTCCACCACATGAGACAACACGAGCCTCCACCACATGAGACAACACGAGCCTCCACCACATAAGACAACACGAGTCTCCACCACATAAGACAACACGAGCCTCCACCACATGAGACAACACGAGCCTCCACCACATAAGACAACACGAGTCTCCACCACATAAAACAACACGAGCCTCCACCACATGAGACAACACGAGCCTCCACCACATAAGACAACACGAGTCTCCACCACATAAGACAACACGAGCCTCCACCACATAAAACAACACGAGCCTCCACCACATGAGACAACACGAGCCTCCACCACATAAGACAACACGAGCCTCCACCACATAAGACAACACGAGCCTCCACCACATGAGACAACATGAGCCTCCACCACATGAGACAACACGAGCCTCCACCACATGAGACAACATGAGCCTCCACCACATGAGACAACATGAGCCTCCACCAATAACTCCTCACCTCATGAGATATAATGAATGTTTCTACCGTTGTCTCCTTCAGTGAGCGGTCGTCAGGGAACGCTGCACGCAACACGCAGTCTCACTCAACACAATTCCAAACTAATTTATGTTTTTTTTTAAATCTGAGGAACTTAATGTGAGCCTAATAACTTTAGGTGAATTAACTAAATCAGGTTGAATGTAGCAGCGATGTTCAAGTTGGGTAAACAAAGAAACTTACCAAGTGAGACATTATTGAATCAGCAAACTCCAAGTAAAGTCCTGATAAAGTCTCTTCGATCCAAACGTCGTCAATAAAGTCTTTCAAATTCACATGAGCGAAATAATGGCCAAAGAATTCTTGATAAAAGTTTAAAAAAAACTTTGACCCATAAAAATTTGAACAGAATTTATACAAGCAAAATGTCCCCCAATAAATATATCGTAAAATTCCCACCAGAGAAACAGTCCAATAAACTCTTGGCTTTAGTAAGTGCCTTTGTTTACCTCTCGACAAGAAGTTTATAAGTAAATTAAATCTTGTAGTCACACAAAGGTGAGAAAAAAAATATATATATATGACTTTTCAAAAGATTGTAATTGTGGGGGGAAAAGTTCTTATGACAAAAAAATACGTTGTTGGACTCGGTGTGATTATTCAGAGACAATATTCAAATAAAAATACAATCAATCGTGATTGTTAAATTTATGATTTAGACACAAACATATTTAATATATATTCGCTCAATTTGCAATCTAGTCATCACGCAAAATACATATACTTGAAAAGTTCAACTAGCAGTCTAGTCATCACACAAAATATACATACTTGAAAAGTTCAACTAGCAATCTAGTCATGACCCAAAGAACACAATAGCATTGATGGTGTGGCAGCGGCGGTGTGTTAGCAAGGGTATCTTCATGTCATTCGCAGCGTCTTCATGGCAGATTATCAGCGTCTTCATGGTAGATACGCAGCGTTCAATCCCAGTGGACTTGCAGGCGCGAATGACTAAGTGGTGTTTAAACATGCACAATGATATCTGTAATTCTGAGCTTTAATTCGTTGTAGTTTAACGAGTGTGTGTGTGTGTGTGTGTGTGTGGGAGCGCGGAAACAGTTCAACGCCTCGGTGACACTCGCTACAAGTGAGTGTGTGTGTGCGTGTCTGTCTTGTGCGATAGCTTGGCTTCTCCAAGAAATGAATACGTTGTTAAAAGTATGTTCGTGAGACGCAACAAATATAGCCGTTCCGGGATTCTCGTATGACGTAGGAAAATGAATCCGTTAGCGGGACGTTCGTATGACGAAGGGACGAGGAACGGGAGGCTGTTGTGAAGGGCGACCGAGAATAGGTCGGCCCCCCCAACAGCACCTCACACCTCGGCCTTCACACACAATAAATACTCTGCCTTTCTCGAATAAGAAATTATTTTATATGTAAATTATTTGTCTTATTTATTAACTATGTATAAACTCACTGTGAATAATAATAATAATAATAATAATAATAATAATAATAATAATAATAATAATAATAATAATTATGGACTTGTTGAGAATGCCATGGTGATAAACATATATGTTAGCTTATTGGAAGGGCTTCTCCCAGCTATCTTCCTGAGGACCACCGAGCTCTTCAGAAAACATAGTAACAAAGCCTGAAGCCTTTCCGAATTGTTGACACAGGGGAAGCGATACCCACTGGTCGCAGAAGCGGACGGCTGGAGAGGCCACAACGACCTCAGGAGGCAGAAGACGTTAGGTCTGGAAGCCGCAAGGACCTCTGGAGGCAGGAGACATTAGGTCTGGAAGCCACAAGGACCTCTGGAGGCAGGAGACATTAGGTCTGGAAGCCACAAGGACCTCTGGAGGCAGGAGACATTAGGTCTGGAAGCCACAAGGACCTCTGGAGGCAGGAGACATTAGGTCTGGAAGCCACAAGGACCTCTGGAGGCAGGAGACATTAGGTCTGGAAGCCACAAGGACCTCTGGAGGCAGCAGACGTTAGGTCTGGAAGCCACAAGGACCTCTGGAGGCAGGAGACATTAGGTCTGGAAGCCACAAAGACCTCTGGAGGCAGGAGACATTAGGTCTGGAAGCCACAAAGACCTCTGGAGGCAGGAGACATTAGGTCTGGAAGCCACAAAGACCTCTGGAGGCAGGAGACATTAGGTCTGGAAGTCACAAAGACCTCTGGAGGCAGGAGACATTAGGTCTGGAAGCCACAAGGACCTCTGGAGGCCGGAGACGGTAGGGGTGGAGAGGCGGCGAGGACCTCGAAGCTCACAAGAGCACTGAACAACACACCGACAAATTAAAGTTTTCAACGCTCGGGAGGCACACACAGACGGGAGTGATAAGTAATGCAAAGAGTAAATACATCTTCTAAAGGAAATCCTGTCACGTGTTTAAATTAGTAATGAATAAAATTAATTATTACCTGGGAAGGGAGAGCCGGCATCACAATATTTTCAGCCAGGCTTAAAATGTCATTTTCAGCGTATTCGGTATTGTTTTATTAAGCTTTCAGTCCGGTGATTGACACTGACAAAGAGTGGTTTCCCGATCCCATTCTAATGATGGATTTTGAATTTTACATTTTTCTTACACATCTATATTGAAGAGAAACTAAGTTGAGCTCTACATGTCTGTAACATCAGAATTCGATATTTCACAAAGGTAATTAAATTCACTGACATTTTTTAAAAAAATCTGAAAATTCAGCATGGTTGTAAACTTTATAAACTGTTACAATTCCGGTATCTGAAGTCGCTGTAGGGAAAAAAAACTTTGCGTGGCGTTGTTCATTTTGGATTCGATGAGCGGTTGAGAACTTGGACGGTGTTAAGAGCCGGTTCTAGTGCATGCTTCTGACAAGTTCTGTTTGTCTGCCTTGTGCCGTGCGGGCAGGGGACCGTTTGCTTCCTCCACACTGACGTGAGACAAGCTCACTGCTTCACTCATAGCTGCTTCTCTGCTCAGGCTTCACCTGCTGAAGCCTGAAGGTGGCCTCTAGAACCCATATGAAGGTCTCGACCCGTCCCTGCTCTGTCCGGCCCCGCCTGCCCATACCCCCGCCACGCTCGGTTATGCCCTCACTATGCCCAGTCATGCCCTTGCTATACCTAGTTATGCCCTCGCCATGCTTTGTCACCTCCATATACGTTATTCTCCTCTAGATCTCATGCATTTTAATTTTCTTTCATAACTTCTCGTATTCTCGCTCATTTCAATTTCCTTTTCCCCATGATTTCACCCCCTTGCTCACTTCATTTATCTCTTCCCAAGTTTCTCCTTTCTATTCTCTCCATTTTCATTTGACTCTTTCCAAATCTTCCTTCCCTGCTCCTCTCTTCTCCTTTTACCTTTTCACCCTTTCTTATATTAGGTTATAGACACTCTTTCCTATTTCCTCTTCTTTTTCTAAAAATCCCTGTATCTTCCTTTCTTCCCCTCTCTCCTCTATATTCTAAACGTCATCCTCAATTTCTCTTCACCTCTCCACGTCTCATCATTTCTCCTTCTCTCCCGTCTCTCTCTCTCTCTCTCTCTCTCTCTCTCTCTCTCTCTCTCTCTCTCTCTCTCTCTCTCTCTCTCTCTCTCTCTCTCTCTCTCTCTCTCTCTCTCTCTCTCCCGTCTCTCTCTCTCTCTCTCTCTCCCGTCTCTCTCTCTCTCTCTCTCTCTCTCTCTCTCTCTCTCTCTCTCTCTCTCTCTCTCTCTCTCTCTCTCTCTCTCTCTCTCTCTCTCTCTCTCTCGTCTCTCTCTCTCTCT
>NC_091151.1:48260185-48267685 GCF_040958095.1 Procambarus clarkii | reverse complement strand
ATATATATATATATATATATATATATATATATAGAAGGACTATGAAACAAATTTGGTACAAACATGTCACAAGAATTACAGTAATATACACAAAGAACACCTTACGTGTACAAAAACAGCAATCATATATTGGAAGCATATCAGGCAAAGCGTAGGAGTATACTAGAGGTATAGCAAGAACACAATGATAGGTAGAGCTCGGTGGTCAACCCACATCACCCATAATATGCCCCCCCCCCCTCACACACACACAATGTAGAGCAAGGTGGTGAGGTGGTGGTCACTGCTCTCACTGCCCCCCCCCCTCCACAGGACACAGGACATCCTTAACCCCCCCCCCCTAACCAGTTCCATATGCTCCCATCACTCCCCGTCCCCCCCTACACACACACACACACACACACACACACACACACACACACACACACACACACACACACACACACACACACTGTGTCTCTCCAAACTTGACAGTTGTCTCCCCCCACTCAATAAATAAATAATAAGATATTCTGTTCTGGCATCATCAGTGTTTATGGTATAGGTTGTTTACAGCAGAACAATAATGAATTGTTGGTTACTAATAAAACTTTTTTGTAAATATATCTCTCGCTTTGAGTTTTATTGCCCCCCCCCTCCCCTATGTGTGCTCTGAAAGCACACATAGGGATGAAGAACACGGGGAACCAGATACAGAGAAAGCATTACTGCCTCTCCCGAGGTCAGGACGAAGTACCACAAGGCTCTCTCCTCACTCCCCCACTCCGGGTCGTGCTGGGTGAAACAGCATCAGCAAGTCACACCGTAACGCATTCACTTTGATGTATAAAGTATTTCCTAACCTGAGTAATTCGATCAGCTCTTATGTAGTAAGGAAGCTGATTCACAAAGACATGAGGATGGTGGTCATACTCACTGCCACACAGGACAGTGAGGATGGTGGTCATATTCACTGCCACACAGGACAGTGAGGATGGTGGTCATATTCACTGCCACACAGGACAGTGAGGATGGTGGTCATACTCACTGCCACACAGGACAGTGAAGGTGGTGGTCACATTCACTACCACACAGGACAGTGAAGGTGGTGGTCACATTCACTGCCACACAGGACAGTGAGGATGGTGGTCATACTCACTGCCACACAGGACAGTGAGGATGGTGGTCATACTCACTGCCACACAGGACAGTGAGGATGGTGGTCATACTCACTGCCACACAGGACAGTGAGGATGGTGGTCATACTCACTGCCACACAGGACAGTGAGGATGGTGGTCATACTCACTGCCACACAGGACAGTGAGGATGGTGGTCATATTCACTGCCACACAGGACAGTGAGGATGGTGGTCATATTCACTGCCACACAGGACAGTGAGGATGGTGGTCATATTCACTGCCACACAGGACAGTGAGGATGGTGGTCATATTCACTGCCACACAGGACAGTGAGGATGGTGGTCATACTCACTGCCACACAGGACAGTGAGGATGGTGGTCATATTCACTGCCACACAGGACAGTGAGGATGGTGGTCATATTCACTGCCACACAGGACAGTGAGGATGGTGGTCATATTCACTGCCACACAGGACAGTGAGGATGGTGGTCATATTCACTGCCACACAGGACAGTGAGGATGGTGGTCATACTCACTGCCACACAGGACAGTGAGGATGGTGGTCATATTCACTGCCACACAGGACAGTGAGGATGGTGGTCATATTCACTGCCACACAGGACAGTGAGGATGGTGGTCATATTCACTGCCACACAGGACAGTGAGGATGGTGGTCATACTCACTGCCACACAGGACAGTGAGGATGGTGGTCATATTCACTGCCACACAGGACAGTGAGGATGGTGGTCATACTCACTGCCACACAGGACAGTGAGGATGGTGGTCATATTCACTGCCACACAGGACAGTGAGGATGGTGGTCATACTCACTGCCACACAGGACAGTGAGGATGGTGGTCATACTCACTGCCACACAGGACAGTGAGGATGGTGGTCATACTCACTGCCACACAGGACAGTGAGGATGGTGGTCATACTCACTGCCACACAGGACAGTGAGGATGGTGGTCATACTCACTGCCACACAGGACAGTGAGGATGGTGGTCATATTCACTGCCACACAGGACAGTAAGGCTGGTGGTCATATTCACTACCACACAGGACAGTGAAGGTGGTGGTCACATTCACTACCACACAGGACAGTGAGGATAGTGGTCACATTCACTACCACACAGGACAGTGAGGATAGTGGTCATATTCACTACCACACAGGACAGTGAAGATGGTGGTCATATTCACTACCACACAGGACAGTGAAGGTGGTGGTCACATTCACTGCCACACAGGACAGTGAAGACACTAACTATACTCACTACCGCAGGACATAACATAATCAGACACCTCATTCCATACTAGTTATACAAATCACCACAATAATGGCTGGACCAAACTGGTGTACAGAAGGTTAAATAAAAAATATATTTTTGACACAAAGAGAGTAACATTTAGCTTACAATATGAAAGGCGAGATACAGTGGCTCCACAAATCGTAGATAGACAGATCTATCTTGTCCTTAGAGCGGTAAGATATACAGTATATTGGTATAATTTATATCAAAATTTATATATTGGAACAATTTATATCACAAAATTTATATATTGGTACAATTTATATCACGAAATTTATATATTGGTACAATTTATATCACGAAATTTATATATTGGTACAATTTAAATCACAAAATTTATATATTGGTAAAATTTATATCACAAAATTTATATATTGGTAAAATTTATATCACAAAATTTATATATTGGTACAATTTAAATCACAAAATTTATATATTGGTACAATTTATATCACAAAATTTATATATTGGTACAATTTAAATGACAAAATTTATATATTGGTAAAATTTATATCACAAAATTGATATTGGTACAATTTATATCACAAAATTTATATATTGGTACAATTTATATCACAAAATTTATATATTGGTACAATTTATATCACAAAATTTATATATTGCTACAATTTATATCACAAATAATCAGCCAAACCAAAACTTGTCTAGGCCTAACATAACACATATATATGTACTATATATGTGCCTAAAAATGGCATTTATAAAGGCCGTGATTTGCATAATTTAGGTCTCACTTCTTCTCAATACACATTAAACATTCTTTGTCTCGTTTTAATAACTGTACGAGAACAGCCTCAAGTCAGAGTCTGGTTGTTCCTAACAAGCCTTAATGGTCTGTTGAGTTACACAATCATGCTTTCTAATTCTAAAAGCAGATAACTATCAACACAAAGTAGGTAACTATCAACACAAAATAAAGAGGTACCAACACAAAATAGAGAGGTATCAACACAAAATAGAGAGGTATCAACACAAAATAGAGAGGTATCAACACAAAATAGAGAGGTATCAACACAAAATAAAGAAGTATCAACACAAAATAGAGAGGTATCAACACAAAATAAAGAAGTATCAACACAAAATAGAGAGGTATCAACACAAAATAGAGAAGTATCAACACAAAATAGAGAGGTATCAACACAAAATAGAGAGGTATCAACACAAAATAGAGGTATCAACACAAAATAGAGGTATCAACACAAAATAGAGAGGTATCAACAAAAAATAGAGGTATCAACACAAAATAGAGAGGTATCAACACAAAATAGAGAGGTATCAACACAAAATAGAAAAGTATCAACACAAAATAGAGAGGTATCAACACAAAATAGAGAGGTATCAACACAAAATAGAGAAGTATCAACACAAAATAGAGAGGTATCAACACAAAATAGAGAGGTATCAACACAAAATAGAGAGGTATCAACACAAAATAGAGAGGTATCAACACAAAATAGAGAGGTATCAGCACAAAATAGAGAGGTATCAACACAAAATAGAGAAGTATCAACACAAAATAGAGAGGTATCAACACAAAATAGAGAGGTATCAACACAAAATAGAGAAGTATCAACACAAAATAGAGAGGTATCAACACAAAATAGAGAGGTATCAACACAAAATAGAGAAGTATCAACACAAAATAGAGAGGTATCAACACAAAATAGAGAGGTATCAACACAAATAAAGAGGTATCAACACAAATAAAGAGGTATCAACACAAAATAGAGGTATCAACACAAAATAGAGAGGTATCAACACAAAATAGAGGTATCAACACAAAATAGAGAGGTATCAACACAAAATAGAGAGGTATCAACACAAAATAGAGAAGTATCAACACAAAATAGAGAGGTATCAACACAAAATAGAGGTATCAACACAAAATAGAGGTATCAACACAAAATAGAGAGGTATCAACACAAAATAGAGAGGTATCAACACAAAATAGAGGTATCCAACACAAAGTAATATTAAATACTACTACAAGCTACAAGTAATGCTAATGTTACTACCACGACCACTAATTTAACCCCTAATATATTACCCCCCCCCCACACAACTTCTCGGAACCCTAATATTATAGTTTCCTGTCCAATAGATCACTAGATTCTACTGGCACGGCATCTCCCTCACCATTTCACCTCTAGGATGGAAGATTGATTGATTGATCAAGATTAAGCCACTCCAAGAGGTGGCACGGGCATGAATAGCCCGTAAAGAATGGAATCTTCCCCTACCTGATATATAATGTGTGCGTGCGTGCGTGCGTGCCACAGCCAGGACCTAAACACAGGTGGCATTCCATGGCACCCTTTATAGGTGCTAATTTTTTGTCCCGCTAAATGTGTTTCCCAATTCAAATATAAACTCTCAAACCCGTTTCGGCTTGTTTCCTTACACCTGATATCTCTGTTCACCTAGCAGTCAATAGGTATCTGGAGTCAGTTAACTGTTGTGAGCTGCGTCCTAGGGAAGGTTAAATTATAAATCACAATTATGATAATAATTACGCAGAGAAATCACTTTATCGTGACACATCAATGAAAAACCCCACAGGGGGCAGTGATAAGGATTCGAACCTATGCGGTGGTTGTTCCCAGATGCACGCTCTAGTCGACCACGCCACGACATAGTCTAAAGAATTGCAACCTGGGGGTACTACTGCACCCTCGAGGCTTCCCGAGGCTTCCACTGACTCTGGGAACACCCAGCGCATAGGTTCGAATCCACATCACGGCTCCTGTCGAGTTTCTCAATAATAATAATAATAATAATAATAATAATAATAATAATAATAATAATAATAATAATAATAATAATGTTAATGCAATTGTTATAATAATAATTATCATATTATAAATAATTAGTGCAATTTTGACAGGTGTGTGGTGAGGGAGGCCATGACAGGTGTGTGGTGAGGGAGACCGTGACAGGTGTGTGGTGAGGGAGACCGTGACAGGTGTGTGGTGAGGGAGGCCATGACAGGTGTGTGGTGAGGGAGACCGTGACAGGTGTGTGGTGAGGGAGGCCGTGACAGGTGTGTGGTGAGGGAGGCCATGCCAGGTGTGTGTAGTGAGGGAGGCCATGCCAGGTGTGTGTAGTGAGGGAGGCCATGCCAGGTGTGTGTAGTGAGGGAGGCCATGCCAGGTGTGTGTAGTGAGGGAGGCCATGCCAGGTGTGTGTAGTGAGGGAGGCCATGCCAGGTGTGTGTAGTGAGGGAGGCCATGCCAGGTGTGTGTAGTGAGGGAGGCCATGCCAGGTGTGTGTAGTGAGGGAGGCCATGCCAGGTGTGTGTAGTGAGGGAGGCCATGCCAGGTGTGTGTAGTGAGGGAGGCCATGCCAGGTGTGTGTAGTGAGGGAGGCCATGACCACTAGCTCAGAGCACCAATCCTGCTCCACCACACATCCTGACCAATGACCAGCCATGCAACTCCTGCGTGTCTTAAATCACAGCCAATCACTGCCTATATGCGCAACGTCTCGTCCAATCACAGACGAGCTTACGCACGCAAGGTCCAGGCAACCCCACGTGATTGGTCGAGACGAGGCGGTTAATGACATAAAATCAGCTGGAGGAGGAGGAGGGAAAGAGGTCAGGCCCCCGGCATGATAATTGGGGATAGTTGGAGTTAACGACATGCACAACGAGACATTAAATGATAAAAATAAGAACAAAGTTAAACAGGACACGATTTCATGTTCTTTAGTTTTTTTCTCTGTCGAAGTTAAAGGTGGACATATTTTTGCCTCGGGTGAGTTTATAGACCATGAGACACTGGGATGGGAAGGACTCGAGCATATAGTCGATAAAACGCATGAAGAATTACCTCACAAATCACTCAAGAAGGCCCCGCATTTACGCGCACATGCACGCAAAAGCGGGGCCCTTCTCATTTGCGCTCACACGCACGCAAAAGCAGGGCCTTCTCATTTGCGCGCACACGCACACAAAAGCGGGGCCTTCTTATTTGCGCGCACACACACGCTCGCACACAGAGGGTCGGCGGGGGTCGTAGTCTTAAGGGCCCGGGTTTCATTCTCGGCCGAGGCAGAAACAAATGGGCAGTTTCTTTCACCTGATGGCCTGTTCACCTAGCACTAATTAGATGCCTAGGAGTTATAGAGAATTGCTGCAGACTCCATCCTGGGAATGTGCGTGTGAGGGAGAAACATATTTAATGACAAATTCGTCTGTAGTCTGTACATTTGACAAACGACGGTTAAAAGGAGAGGGTCCAAGAACTAACAACCAGTTACAGCTCCGCTCCTGTGCCAGGTTAGTCCACTACGGGCTCACCATAGCCCGTGCTACTTTGGAACTTTTGTTCTAAGTAGCTGAATCTAAAAACAACAACAGCTGACAACTCGACCCAGCAGGCTCAAATAGGAAACCACACTAAAACATGTACACACACACAGTCACCAGAGGACCACATAAAGGTCTGTGTGAGGAGCCTAGACTACGTTTCTCAACTTCTTAAGCTTGTGAATACATCGACGGTGAAATATTCAAGGAACTGTTCACGACATTTGTGCGGTCAAAATTGGAATATGCAGCGGTTGTTTGGTGCCCATATCCCAAGAAGCACATCAATAAACAGGTAAACGTAAGATGACATGCTAGTAATTGACTTCCAGGTGATTTAGAGGCGATATGATCGCTACGTACAAAACCAAGTTCAAGTTCAAGTTTGTTTATTGAGACAAGAAAAAATACATCTCAAAGGGATAGAGTAGCTTAGGCTATTTCTACCCCCCCCCCCCTACACAATACTATGAATCGAGGAAATTGACAAAGAGGAAATTTGGAAACCAGGAACTTCAGGAACAAGAGATCATAGATTCCAGCTAAGGAAACAAAACTGGCGAAAAAAACACACACATTAGAATGTTAACTTTCGTACACTTAGTGGTAGAATGTTGGAAGAAGTTATTTGCTCTTCTATGCACATTTGATGTCCCACGTTCGACGCCACAGAATTCAATATAGTCGGTTGGTGGTGATGGGGATTTGCGGCCAGAATGTGATTAATATACTTAGGTA
>NC_091151.1:48217685-48255185 GCF_040958095.1 Procambarus clarkii | reverse complement strand
GACTGCAAATATTTTTGTTGCTGATACTCCTCCTTCCCTGACATATTTTACTTTTTGTACTCCTAAATGTGCTTGTATGAGCGACGGTGACTGAACCACCTCCCCCCCCCCCCCCCGACCTCCCTGTTCCTTGCCGTAACTACTCTTAAACAACTTATTGTTTAAGTACATTCAGTACATTCTGTTTGTTCAATACTATTGCGGTAATAATGTTCTCGGGAACATCCCTGAGTTCTCTGTGCTCAGAGAACGTGTCACGAACGCATCGACGTGTCACCTCCCTCGTCAGATACTCGACTTGTGTAGTGCTGACGCTTACAAGTCGACGTGTCACCTTGCCATATACAGAGCAGCATGTGTCACCTCCCTCGTCAGATATTCGACTTGTGTAGTGCTGACGCTTACAAGTCGACGTGTCACATTACTGTAAGGCCAGACACCCGATTGGCTCCACCTGTCATATCACGCTAACAAACTTGCTCACAACTGACACGATAACGCCCAAGTTCCCCCTCGACCCCTGAGACAACCACTCCGGCCCTTCATCACCTCCAGAGGGTCATGAGCATTATTAATAATATTGTTGTCACACTAGAGTGGTGACACACAGGTCTGGGGCACCAAGACGATGACCTGCCAGTATTACACATATACTCTCCTTCCTGACACCTAGCAGTGGCCCTCTCTCTCTCTCTCTCTCTCTCTCTCTCTCTCTCTCTCTCTCTCTCTCTCTCTCTCTCTCTCTCTCTCTCTCTCTCTCTCTCTCTCTCTCTCTCTCTCTCTCTCTTTCTGTCTCTCTCTCTTTCTGTCTCTCTCTCTCTCTCTCTTTCTGTCTGTCTGTCTGTCTGTCTGTCTGTCTGTCTGTCTGTCTGTCTGTCTGTCTCTCTCTCTCTCTCTCTCTCTCTCTCTCTCTCTCTCTCTCTCTCTCTCTCCCACGTACTCATACTCGCCTGCCTTGCCTATTTTAACCGAACTCGTTGCACCTTCCCTCCTCTCTCCTTCCTATTCTCTGTCATTCTTTCCCCTGCCATTCTTTCCCCCTGCCATCCTTGGCCCTGCCATCCTTGGCCCTGCCATCCTGGCCAGCCCTGTAATCAGCCGCCACGGTTGCTGCCTCGCGTGTCAATACGTCAGCCCCAGGAAGAACAACCTGCTTGACTCTTCCAAAAACTGGTTATAAACAAGTAAGTAATTGAGGTCATTAATGCTACCCAGACCGTACAATATAATTCCTTGTTGGCTGATAAGAGATATAATAAACGATGCCAGCACACATGAATGCTTTATTTAATGACAAACACAATCCTCAGCATTTAATAACTCGCTTCACATTTTGCAATACAGCTTTCTTCAATCATTTGCAATAAATATATCACAAGTATCTGGAACCTCATGAACTTTAAACACCAGTTACACCGCTTCAGGTTCATAACACCCAAGTGATTACATCGTCATTTGCAACAAATGTTTCCATGCTTGTAAGACATGTATTTAATATACTTTTGCTGACAGTAATATGCAGAATGCATTGAATTTCGTTACGCCTAAACAAATTTTCGTCATAGATTACAACAATCTTTTTTTGGAAAAATGTTTTATGTGCACTGTGGAATATTGACAAGTACGTGCAATATACAGAACAGCCAGGCTTGTACCTGGCTTACACACCTGACTGGCTTTCTTTATACACCCGACTCTGGCTTTCTTTACACACCCGAATCTGGCTTTCTTTACACACCCGACTCAGTGCTGGCTAAGACGTCCTCTCACACTTTCGCTACACAAGCTATATTCTAGCCTAAAATGTTCTCTCTCTCTCTCTCTCTCTCTCTCGCTATAATACCAACAAAATTACAAGCCTGACACTCTGGTGCTCTATAAAGTTTGCTAGTTAACAAAAATATTTAACAACAATTTCAAAGATTTATTACCAACTGTTTCTTATTGTTAACACGAATACTGATTTTGTATTTGTGTTTCGTTTGGTTGGTTAGTCTGTTTGTTTGGGTTTGATGTGGTGATATAACGCCTGATACCACCAATCAGCTTCGAGTATTCGGGTAAACACAATGCTAACCCAACATGTCATCGGGGCACCAAATGCGATGGTCAACACAGCCTCTATATCACGCATTGTACCCGAGACATCAATATGTGCACCCATGGCATTATATAGCTCTCCACCAATCACAGCCGCACACTCAAACCATCGCCCTGTTCTCCACCAATCATAGCGGCAGTCTACCTCCCTCATCCGTCTTCTTCGCGTCCCTTACCTCACCTTCCTTCCCCTCCCTCCCTCTTCACAATTACTTCTTCCCTCCCTCCCTCCCTCTTCACAATTACTTCTTCCCTCCCTCCCTCCCTCTTCACAGTTACTTCTTCCCTCCCTCCCTCCCTCTTCACAGTTACTTCTTCCCTCCCTCCCCCCCTCTTCACAGTTACTTCTTCCCTCCCTCCCTCCCTCTTCACAGTTACTTCTTCCCTCCCTCCCTCCCTCTTCACAGTTACTTCTTCCCTCCCTGCCTGTCTCCTCCACGACACTCCCCCCTCCCCCCCCCCCCCCCCCACTGGACATTAAACAACCCCTCCCTCCGCCGAAGCAGCACGGGGTCTACCTTCGTACCCAATTAAAGTCATTACAGGTAATTTGCATATCAGAGCACTGTCAACTGTCTTACTTTCTGTAGTTTTGTGAGTCATGCATTACTGTACAGTTGTTGCCTTGACTGCTGGCCCTATTGTCCTCCTCTTCCCTCCCTCTTGCTCTCCCTCTTGCTCTTCCTCTTGCTCTCCCTCTTGCTCTCCCTCTTGCTCTCTCTCTTGCTCTCCCTCTTGCCCTCCCTCTTGCCCTCCCTCTTACTCTCCCTCTTGCTCTCCCTCTTGCTCTCCCTCTTGCTCTCCCTCTTGCTCTCTCTCTTGCTCTCCCTCTTGCTCTCCCTCTTGCTCTCCCTCTTGCTCTCCCTCTTGTTCTCCCTCTTGCTCTCCCTCTTGCTCTCCCTCTTGCTCTCCCTCTTGTTCTCCCTCTTGCTCTCCCTCTTGCTCTCCCTCTTGCTCTCCCTCTTGCTCTCCCTCCTGCTCTCCCTCTCTCTTAAGGTCTTCCATTAACCTCTCTCCTCAAAAGCTATACACAAAACACTCCACGACAATTCTGAGGACAGGTTCAGTTCAGGTTGGGCGAGTGCCGGACGCTAAACACGCTCGGACACGGCAGGGTGCCACGGAAGGTTGAGTGCCACAGAGTATCGGGTGCCACATACCTGGGGAGAAGGCAGGGAACTGTGACCTACACGGTGGGTCAAGTGACCTATGATTACATTCACAAACTCTATCTCCCACCACCTCCCCTCAAGAGGCTTCCTCTTGTGGGGAGGTGGTGGGAGATACTATATATATATTAATATAAATATATATATATATATATATATATATATATATATATATATATATATATATATATATATATATATATATATGACCTCATACACAATGAAATGGGTAGCTTTATCATTTCATAAGAAAAAAAATAGAGAAAATATATTAATTCAGTAAAACTTGGCTTATTAGGCAAATCGGGCCTTGCATAGTAGGCCGAGAAGTGCATTCTGGCTACTAGGTACGACATATATATATATATATATATATATATATATATATATATATATATATATATATATATATATATATATATATATATCGCGATACAAAAACTTGTCATTACATGAATTTGCATAGAGGATTTATACTTCACAAGAGGATTACTGGACGAAGTGGGGGTGCATTACTGGCGCGGCGCCCCCTCCTGCCCCAGCCCCCCCTACCACACCCCAGCAATATAATATTGTCCATCAGCCATAACACGGCTTTGTTCAACCACTGTCAGGGGAGGGGGGGCGGGGGTGCCACCCTATGATAAAGAGTCGATTTGGGACTGGTGGTAGTGGTGGGTGGTGGTGGGTGGTGGTGGTGGTGGTGGGTGGTGGTGGTAGTGGTGGGTCGTGGTGGGTGGTGGTGGGTGGTGGTGGGTGGTGGTGGGTGGTGGTGGGTGGTGGTGGTGGTGGAGGGTGGTAGTGGTGGGTGGTGGTGGGTGGTGGTGGTGGTGGTGGGTGGTGGTGGTAGTGGTGGGTCGTGGTGGGTGGTGGTGGGTGGTGGTGGGTGGTGGTGGTAGTGGAGGGTGGTAGTGGTGGGTGGTGGTGGTAGTGGTGGTAGTGGTGGTGGTAGTGGTGGTTGGTGGTAGTGGTGGTGGTAGTGGTGGGTGGTGGTAGTGGTGGCTGGTGGTGGTAGTGGTGGTGGTAGTGGTAGTGGCTGGTGGTAGTGGTGGCTGGTGGTAGTGGTGGCTGGTGGTAGTGGTGGCTGGTGGTAGTGGTGGCTGGTGGTAGTGGTGGCTGGTGGTAGTGGTGGCTGGTGGTAGTGGTGGCTGGTGGTAGTGGTGGCTAGTGGTAGTGGTGGCTGGTGGTAGTGGAGGCTGGTGGTAGTGGTGGCTGGTGGTAGTGGTGGCTGGTGGTAGTGGTGGCTAGTGGTAGTGGTGGCTAGTGGTAGTGGTGGCTGGTGGTAGTGGTGGCTGGTGGTAGTGGTGGCTGGTGGTAGTGGTGGCTGGTGGTAGTTGTGGCTGGTGGTAGTGGTGGCTGGTGGTAGTGGTGGCTGGTGGTAGTGGTGGCTAGTGGTAGTGGTGGCTGGTGGTAGTGGAGGCTGGTGGTAGTGGTGGCTGGTGGTAGTGGTGGCTAGTGGTAGTGGTGGCTAGTGGTAGTGGTGGCTGGTGGTAGTGGAGGCTAGTGGTAGTGGTGGCTAGTGGTAGTGGTGGCTGGTGGTAGTGGTGGCTGGTGGTAGTGGTGGGTGGTGGTAGTGGTGGGTGGTGGTAGTGGTGGCTAGTGGTAGTGGTGGGTGGTGGTAGTGGTGGGTGGTGGTAGTGGTGGGTGTTGGTGGATGGTGCAGCCATTTAATGGGTGATAATGGGGGTAGGCTGGTGATGGGTGGTGATTTTTGTAGGTGGGTGATGTTGGTAGAGGATTTGCTTAGTGGTTGATGGGTTAGGGAATGAATTAACTGGAGATGGAGTTCGAGGATGATAGAAGGATGTAGCAGCGGAAGGACCACAAGTATAGAGCCACAAGCCAGGAGGGACCACAAGTATAGAGCCACAAGCCAGGAGGGACCACAAGTATAGAGCCACAAGCCAGGAGGGACCACAAGTATAGAGCCACAAGCCAGGAGGGACCACAAGTATAGAGCCACAAGCCAGGAGGGACCACAAGTATAGAGCCACAAGCCAGGAGGGACCACAAGTATAGAGCAACAAGCCAGGAGGGACCACAAGCACAGAGCCACAAGCCAGGAGGGACCACAAGTATAGAGCCACAAGCCAGGAAGGACCACAAGCACAGAGCCACAAGCCAGGAGGGACCACAAGTATAGAGCCACAAGCCAGGAGGGACCATAAGTATAGAGCCACAAGCCAGGAGGGACCACAAGTATAGAGCCACAAGCCAGGAGGGACCACAAGTATAGAGCCACAAGCCAGGAGGGACCACAAGTATAGAGCCACAAGCCAGGAAGGACCACAAGTATAGAGCCACAAGCCAGGAAGGACCACAAGTATAGAGCCACAAGCCAGGAGGGACCACAAGTATAGAGCCACAAGCCAGGAGGGACCACAAGTATAGAGCCACAAGCCAGGAGGGACCACAAGTATAGAGCCACAAGCCAGGAGGGACCACAAGTATAGAGCCACAAGCCAGGAGGGACCACAAGTATAGAGCCACAAGCCAGGAGGGACCACAAGTATAGAGCCACAAGCCAGGAGGGACCACAAGTACAGAGCCACAAGCCAGGAGGGACCACAAGCACAGAGCCACAAGCCCGGAGGGAACAAGCACAGAGCCACAAGCCAGGAAGGACCACAAGCCAGGAAGGACCACAAGCCAGGAGGGAACAAGCACAGAGCCACAAACCAGGAGGGACCACAAGCACAGAGCCACAAACCAGGAGGGACCACAAGCACAGAGCCACAAACCAGGAGGGACCACAAGCACAGAGCCACAAGCCCGGAGGGAACAAGCACAGAGCCACAAGCCAGGAAGGACCACAAGCCAGGAAGGACCACAAGCCAGGAGGGAACAAGCACTGAGCCACAAGCCAGGAGGGACCACAAGCCAGGAGGGAACAAGCACAGAGCCACAAGCCAGGAGTGAACAAGCACAGAGCCACAAGCCAGGAGTGAACAAGCACAGAGCCACAAGCCAGGAGTGAACAAGCACAGAGCCACAAGCCAGGAGGGAACAAGTACAGAGCCACAAGCCAGGAGGGACCACAAGCCAGGAGGGAACAAGCACAGAGCCACAAGCCAGGAGGGACCACAAGCCAGGAGGGAACAAGCACGTAGCCACAAGCCAGGAGGGAACAAGCACATAGCCACAAGCCAGGAGGGACCACAAGCACAGAGCCACAAGCCAGGAGGGAACAAGCACAGAGCCACAAGCCAGGAGGGACAACAAGCACAGAGCCATAAGCCAGGAGGGAACAAGCACAGAGCCACAAGCCAGGAGGGACCACAAGCACAGAGCCACAAGCCAGGAGGGACCACAAGCACAGAGCCACAAGCCAGGAGGGACCACAAGCACAGAGCCACAAGCCAGGAGGGACCACAAGCACAGAGCCACAAGCCAGGAGGGACCACAAGCACAGAGCCACAAGCCAGGAGGGAACAAGCACAGAGCCACAAGCCAGGAGGGAACAAGCACAGAGCCACAAACCAGGAAGGACCACAAGCACAGAGCCACAAGCCAGGAGGGAACAAGTACAGAGCCACAAGCCAGGAGGGACCACAAGCACAGAGCCACAAGCCAGGAGGGACAACAAGCACAGAGCCACAAGCCAGGAGGGAACAAGCACAGAGCCACAAGCCAGGAGGGACCACAAGCACAGAGCCACAAGCCAGGAGGGAACAAGCACAGAGCCACAAGCAAGGAGGGACAACAAGCACAGAGCCACAAGCCAGGAGGGAACAAGCACAGAGCCACAAGCCAGGAGGGACCACAAGCACAGAGCCACAAGCTAGGAGGGAACAAGTACAGAGCCACAAGCCAGGAGGGACCACAAGCACAGAGCCACAAGCCAGGAGGGAACAAGTACAGAGCCACAAGCCAGGAGGGACCACAAGCACAGAGCCACAAGCCAGGAGGGACCACAAGCCAGGAGGGACCACAAGCACAGAGCCACAAGCCAGGAGGGAACAAGTACAGAGCCACAAGCCAGGAGGGAACAAGCACAGAGCCACAAACCAGGAGGGACCACAAGCACAGAGCCACAAGCCAGGAGGGACCACAAGCCAGGAGGGACCACAAGCCAGGAGGGAACAAGGCACCGACCTTAAACATTTACCAAGCTGTGTGGTAACAGAGGACCATGGCGGCTACAGCCACTATCAACAACACACATATTCATAACCTTACAAAAAACTTTTACAGTAAAAGAAAACAAAGGCCATTGAATTGAAACGATATTTATTGAAGGCGAATTAAGAGTGTGATAATCTGCTGGTCCAGTGGTCCATGGTCCAGTGGTCATGGTGGTCCATGGTCCAGTGGTCACGGTGGTCCATGGTCCAGTGGTCACGGTGGTCCATGGTCCAGTGGTCATGATGGTCCATGGTCCAGTGGTCACGGTGGTCCATGGTCCAGTGGTCACGGTGGTCCATGGTCCAGTGGTCATGGTGGTCCATGGTCCAGTGGTCACGGTGGTCCATGGTCCAGTGGTCACGGTAGTCCATGGTCCAGTGGTCACGGTGGTCCATGGTCCAGTGATCACAGTGGTCCGTGGTCCAGTGATCACAGTGGTCGATGGTCCAGTGATCACAGTGGTCCATGGTCCAGTGGTCACAGTGTTCCGTGTCCCAGTGGTCATGGTGGTCCATGGTCCAGTGATCACAGTGGTCCGTGGTCCAGTGATCACAGTGGTCCATGGTCCAGTGATCACAGTGGTCCTTGGTCCAGTGGTCACAGTGTTCCGTGTCCCAGTGGTCATGATGGTCCATGGTCCAGTGGTCATGGTGGTCCATGGTCCAGTGATCACAGTGGTCCGTGGACCATGGTCCAGTGATCACAGTGGTCCGTGGTCCAGTGATCACAGTGGTCCATGGTCCAGTGATCACAGTGTTCCGTGTCCCAGTGGTCAAGCAAAATAGCAATTAACTCTCCCTGGCCCCAGAGATGACTAACCAACAAACACAACTCTTTCACGCATCATAATTTTCCAACAGCAACACATTTGTTTTTGGGGCAATGGAGATAAGTTGATAGACCAATATCCGCCCAATTTATAATCCCGGGTAAGTGATTATTATACAATACAATTCGGGGTCAGATGAACATTAATCGCGTAATGACATATTCTGGACCAACTCCACTCATCAGCTTAAACAATATTTCAAATCACAAATATCTGTCGCGGTACACTATTTTATATTTGAGTTATATTAATTATATTCTGGCTGGAGGTATATGTATATATATTATATATATATATATATATATATATATATATATATATATATATATATATATATATATATATATATATATATATATATTTCTGCGTTAAGCTGGGACTGACTTCAAAATATATATATTGAAATTCCCCAAATATATGAATGAGGAAAAACCAGTTAATGTCTGACATAATATTATTTTATATAAAAGATTTAGACAGCAGGTAATGGAAGGGTAAAGCTGGACTGTGTGAAGGTGGCCTTGTGTAACCCATCACAGTCACCTTGCTCCTGCCTTGGTGGGGGGGGGGGGGGGGGGGCAACGCTCCAGCTACTGGCCTCGGCTCATTATATATATGTGTGTGAATGAGTATGTGTATATGTGTGTGTAAGTGTGTGGTTTTGGGCGTCTATTTCAACTTTCTATCACTACTCGTTCTTGTGTTGCTTGCTTTGATAATTGTTTCTTGTAAATTTGTTATTTTCCATCAGAACCTTATAGGAAGTAATCATATCCCACTCAGTAACGCCTTTCTCTAGAGTAGAAACTTCCCTCAGTCTTGCCACGTAGCTGAAGCTCAGGAAGAAGTCTTGGTTTATACTTTGTGAAATTTTAAGTTCTGTTTTGCGTTTTTTCAGCTGGGGCTCTATGCATGGGCTGCATACTCAAGACTTGGTCCCACACAGGTTGAAAAGTGTTGTGAAGGGTCTTTGGTTCAAGTTCTTAACAGTCTCTTATTTGAATTAAGAGTCTTAAATCTGTCTCCCCCTTCATTCTGTACTCAATTCAATTCTGGAGCCATTTTTCACCCCAACTAGTGAATGCTTTAAGATCCCATTACAGGAAATGACAGTGCCTCTCTGTTTTGATACTTGTGATAAGTTTCCATCACCAGTAAATATTGACATGAAGAGCCAATTTGCTCAGCTACTTTCTCTACTTGCTAGAGTCTACCAGGATAGACTCTAGCACTGATCCATGCAGTACTATACTCGTCACCTCTCTTGCCTATGTGTTTGTGTGGGTGTTGATAGACCAGCAGGTGAGTGTTGCAACACCACCACCTGGGTGTAGTAGAGAGCACCGCCTGCGTGTCGTTCAGGTGACTCTTGATGACGGATCCACAGTCGGTCTCACTCAAAGGGACAATAACGCCCCAAACCCACAACGCAGCATCGTGAAACAGTAAAGAGCTCAGCTGACATCAAAGGGTACAACAAAAGCCGTGTTCCGCTTTATAACGCTGCAAAATATCCTTCAGAAATGTACACACA
Organism: Procambarus clarkii; assembly: GCF_040958095.1. Lineage (NCBI taxonomy): Eukaryota > Metazoa > Arthropoda > Malacostraca > Decapoda > Cambaridae > Procambarus > Procambarus clarkii. The sequence goes on along the minus strand of NC_091151.1, from coordinate 48,245,428 downwards.
CACACACACATACACACACACACACACACACACACACACACACACACACACACACACACACACACACACACACACACACACACACACACTTCCATGGGGCCGATTCACCCTCTAAACGTACAACAACCCACAGTCGTAATACCTCCTCATTAGAAGGACATGATGACCATTTCAAGTTCAAATATGTTAATTGAGACAAGAAAGACATACATTTCAAAGGGATAGAGTAGCTTAGGCTATGTCTACCCTCCCATGATGACCATCCTGCCTTATACAGATCACCAATACACATACACTACGGGCTCACCATAGACCGTGCTACTTGAAACTTTTTGTTCCAAGTAGCAAATCTTAAACAACAACAACAGATCACCAATCGTCTATACTCCACATATGAATATAATAATGGAAAAATCTTACACTGGCCCCCGGCGCAGGAGGAGCGTCCACTGAATACACAAGCCAAGCACAACACAAGAAGCAAACTTTTTAACAATGCACAGATTTAACAAAAAAAAATCAAGTGTATTTTTTTTGTTTGCAGGTAAAACATCAAAACAAAAATGTATTTGAAATTTTTTAAGGCAACGATAGAGCACATTCTTGATGCTGAGAAATATATCTACATACCGTAAATATCTGTTTAATTATTTACCGAGCAAATGTATAGAATATTTCTGTACATAATTGTAATATAAATAAAATATATCGGCTACATATCTACGTTATTTATAAATCTAATTTTAATCTCTAATTTGTCAAAGCTAAATATTTTTCACATGCATATCTAAAATATATTAATTCATCGAACGGATAAAAATAGTTTTTAGCATAGAGTGATAAAGCAAGAAGAGGAGAGATGTTGAGATAGGAAGAGTTGTGCTCGCGGACCCAAATGCTCCGCGCTCATCAGTGTGTAATATGCACCAGGGTGAAAGAACTCGAACCCCGGCCCTTAGGACTAAGGAACCCGAGCGCTGTCCACTCGGCCGGTAGGCCCTATATTTTGTGTGTGTACTCATCTAGTTGTGCTTGCGGGGGTTGAGCTCTGGCTCTTTGGTCCCGCCAGTCAACCCTCAATCAACTGGTGTGTGTGTGTGTGTGTGTGTGTGTGTGTGTGTGTGTGTGTGTGTGTGTGTGTGTGTGTGTGTGTGTGTGTGTGTGTGTGTGTGTGTGTGTGCGCGCGCGCGCGCGCGCGTGCGTGCTTAATAAAGGCGTCAGGTGAGAAAGCAGGTAGTAACAACAAGAAAAGGGGGGAGAGGGGGGGGGGGCGTGGTCTCTGAGGTAAATATCCACGTGTCAACATTGTTATTCCTCTCCTCCCATGCTCCCCCCATGTCCCATGATCCCCTCCCATGCTCCCCCCTCTCCCACGATCTCCTCCCATGCTCCCCTCTGTCCTATGATCCCCTCCCATGCTCCCCCTGTCCCATGAACCCCTCCCATGCTCCCCCCTGTCCCATGATCCCCTCTGTCCCATGACCCCCCTGACCCCTCTGACACCTCCAACCCCCCCCCCCTCCTCCCTGGACCCCCCTACTTGTCCGGACTGTTATTTACTGCGGTTTTATCCGCTTCAAACCCGGGCTTGTTCAGGCGCAGACAGCTTAACACGCCGGCGGATTTTGTCGAGGCTGCTCCCTCAGGCGGAGGGCCAGGTGGCACTGGGTAGTGTGGAGGAGGGGGGGGGGGAGGTGTCTCTAGTGCCACACACTTAGTCTAACTCACTCCTCAACGCACTCTCTCGCCAGAGACTGAAGTTTTATTAGCGCAACGCACTCTTCTAGCGATGCTTCTTTGAGGGATGCGCCCAAGCGACGAACTCGTGAACTAAGAATACCGCACTCATGAGAGGCGCACTGGAACGTCACGCACTCATGAGGGGCGCACGTCACACACTCAGCAGCAACATACGCCTAAACTAAACATCTTTGAGCGACGCACTCTTCAAGAACCTACCCCTTGTGGGACGTACTTCACCTCCACACGCCTTGAGAGACATGCACTCCAGCATATTTAACAAAGCACTCTACAACACACTACAAGAAGCACTTATCTCTCTCTCTTTCTCTCTCTCTCTTTCTCTCTCTCTCTTTCTCTCTCTCTCTTTCTCTCACTCACACATACACACCTTCAAATGTAGACATGACAGCCCAATAGGCTCTGGAACCTATGACAACTACTGGGCAGGCCCATTTGAAGCTGTGAACCGAGTTTGAAGGCTGTATGAAGGTTGCAAGCGTGGGACCAAAATACTAAGGGTTCAATCACCACAAGATCAATTAGATGAGTACACACAAGGGAGAGACCAATCAATGTCGCCAGTAAATTATAGAGACAAAAATATTTCTTTATTTAAACACATTATACCACTTTAGCTCAGGGCAAGTAGAAGTCACATATCAGTATATTATCTAATAAAATCCATCAAAAGTAGTAGTTTACAAAAACTTTAAAGTTTAAACAAAAGTTTACAAAAAAGTAGAGGTAACTGAATCGCAAATGTTCAAGAAATGTGTAAGAGTTCAATTCAAAATCATTCATGGACACAAATCTTGCAAGTGACTGCAACACCTTCCACGGCCCAGCTGGACGACTGTGGCTGGTGCATGATAGGCAAATTATAATGAACTATGCCAAAACGGCTTAGCTTAAAGATCATTGGGGGTCCAGTACTTGAGGACCCATCGCACGACCCTTCACCCCTCTGCCACACACACCTAGGGGACTAGAATGGGGACCTTGGCACAGAGCCACTGTGCCAAGGAGTGCCACGGAGCCCCGACATGACACAGCACGTGATATAACCCCTCCTCCCCCCCCTTTCCCCGGCTAAATAAACTACTTGAGCAAATTGGGCTCGTGTGTTGAGTGTGACGAGCCCGTGATCTCACAACACACCAGGGCGCGCAACACAACCCCATTCTCACGGACGTAGAAAAACAAAATTACCCATAATGCTAAATAACTGAAGATATAATATGAATGTAATCCAAATTATTGTTACAGAGAATGCGGATTATCAGCCAATTATATACTCAAAACTCTAATAAACCCCAGCAACCAATCAACCTAACGCAACCGAATTAGATCAACCAACAACCAATTAAACTAATAACAAACTAACCCCACTGACCACCCACAATCAGCCAATAATTGATTTTAGCAAAACAACAATTCAGCTACCCAACGAACAACTACACACAACTCTGTTAACCAACAACTCCAGTCAACCAAAAATTTTCATCAACCAATTAAGCAATTAGCATCAGGGACAGAATTTTCAAATGCCCTTAATTAATTACAGAGGGAGGCCGGGGCGGAAATATGTGCACAAGAGTTTCTTTCACGTGGCTGTGAACGTTTGTGGCGTTATCAAGAGTGCGAGTGTGCTGGCGAGTGTGCGGGTAAGCGAGTGTGCGAGCCGGTGAGTGAGTGTGCGAGTGAGTGAGTGAGTATTTTAGTGAGTGAGTGAGACACCAGCGCGCGAGAGGGAACCATGATTATAATTCCCCGACGTTGAAACTCTTTGCCAAAAGTTGTGTTTGTGTTATTGAACGTAGTTTTAGATTAGAAACGACGGTGGGAGGGAGGGAGGGAGAGGGTGTGGGAGGGGAAGAAGGGAGAGATCGGGGAAGGAGGGTTAGAGAGAGAGAGAGAAGAGAAGACGGGGAAAATGAGGGTGCAAAAATGCCAAAGGCGACATAACCCCACCCCAAGGAAAACGTCGACCCAAAAGAACCGAAGGTTTCCGAAGTCCCTATATACCCCCTCTCCCCCCCACCACCATTTAAAAAAAAATTCTTGCAACAAAATAGCCTTGCAGGAGTAGGCGAGGCGAGCGTGTCCCGGTGGCAAGCCGGCCTGCTATTCATGTCGGGCTGTGAATAGCTGGTCGCGTAGTCGGTATTATGCTGCCGAGGCCCTGCTAGTTATCCCTAATTCCTCTCTTCAGTGTGATATATTATGCGGCAGAAAGACCCGTGTTTGCTCTCTCCCTCTGGTCGCCCCCGCCGTCTCTGTCCCAGCCTCGCTCTCTTGTTTACTTCTGTTTGCTTTGGATTGAGTGAATAGGAGTGTGTGTGTGTGTGTGTGTGTGTGTGTGTGTGTGTGTGTGTGTGTGTGTGTGTGTGTGTGTGTGTGTGTGTGTGTGTGTGTGTGTGTGTGTGCGGGGGATGAAGGGTGGTTGGGAGAGGGGAGGGTAGGAAAGCGTGTGAGAGTTTGGTGGGGGGGAGGGAGAGAGAGAGGGAGAGAGAGAGAGAGAGAGAGAGAGAGAGAGAGAGAGAGAGAGAGAGAGAGAGAGAGAGAGAGAGAGAGAGAGAGAGAGAGAGAGAGAGAGAGAGGAGAGAGAGAGAGAGAGAGAGAGAGAGAGAGAGAGAGAGAGAGAGAGAGAGAGAGAGAGAGAGAGAGAGAGAGAGAGAGAGGAGAGAGAGAGAGAGGGGAGGGTGAGGGAGAGGGGAGAGAGAGGGAGAGAGAGAGAGAGAGAGAGAGAGAGAGAGAGGGAGAGAGAGGGAGAGAGAGGGGAGAGAGAGAGAGAGAGAGAGAGAGAGAGAGAGAGAGAGAGAGAGGAGAGGGAGGAAGAGGGAGAGAGAGGAGAGGAGAGAGAGAGAGAGAGGAGAGGAGAGAGAGAGAGAGAGAGAGAGAGAGAGAGGAGAGAGAGGAGAGAGAGAGAGAGAGAGAGGGAGAGAGAGAGGACGAGAGAGAGAGAGAGAGCGAGGAGAGAGAGAGAGAGGAGAAGAGAGAAGCTGTAAAACAGACAGACAGACAAACGCAGGCGGTTGGAGTAAGGAATAGAATGATTGATTATTTTCAAGTGGAGCGAAGGTCTGAGAGCAACACATAAGACGGCAGTTCTCACAGAGAGGTCCACCTCACAAGAGTGGCAGCCTTGGAGGCCCACCTCACAGGAGTGGCAGCCTTGGAGGTCCACCTCAGGACTGGCAGCCTTGGAGGTCCACCTCACAAGAGTGGCAGCCTTGGAGGTCCACCTCACAAGAGTGGCAGCCTTGGAGGTCCACCTCACAAGAGTGGCAGCCTTGGAGGTCCACCTCACAAGAGTGGCAGCCTTGGAGGTCCACCTCACAAGAGTGGCAGCCTTGGAGGTCCACCTCACAAGAGTGGCAGCCTTGGAGGTCCACCTCACAAGAGTGGCAGCCTTGGAGGTCCACCTCACAAGAGTGGCAGCCTTGGAGGTCCACCTCACAAGAGTGGCAGCCTTGGAGGTCCACCTCACAGGAGTGGCAGCCTTGGAGGTCCACCTCACAAGAGTGGCAGCCTTGGCGGCCCACCTCACAGGAGTGGCAGCCTTAGAGGTCCACCTCACAAGAGTGGCAGCCTTGGCGGCCCACCTCACAGGAGTGGCAGCCTTGGAGGTCCACCTCAGGACTGGCAGCCTTGGAGGTCCACCTCACAAGAGTGGCAGCCTTGGAGGTCCACCTCACAAGAGTGGCAGCCTTGGAGGTCCACCTCACAAGAGTGGCAGCCTTGGAGGTCCACCTCACAAGAGTGGCAGCCTTGGAGGTCCACCTCACAAGAGTGGCAGCCTTGGAGGTCCACCTCACAAGAGTGGCAGCCTTGGAGGTCCACCTCACAAGAGTGGCAGCCTTAGAGGTCCACCTCACAGGAGTGGCAGCCTTGGAGGCCCACCTCACAAGAGTGGCAGCCTTGGAGGTCCACCTCACAGGAGTGGCAGCCTTGGAGGCCCACCTCACAAGAGTGGCAGCCTTGGAGGTCCACCTCACAAGAGTGGCAGCCTTGGAAGTCCACCTCACAAGAGTGGCAGCCTTGGAGGTCCACCTCACAAGAGTGGCAGCCTTGGAGGTCCACCTCACAAGAGTGGCAGCCTTGGAGGTCCACCTCACAGGAGTGGCAGCCTTGGAGGCCCACCTCACAGGAGTGGCAGCCTTGGAGGTCCACCTCACAAGAGTGGCAGCCTTGGAGGTCCACCTCACAGGAGTGGCAGCCTTGGAGGTCCACCTCACAGGAGTTGCAGCCTTGGAGGTCCACCTCACAGGAGTGGCAGCCTTGGAGGTCCACCTCACAGTAGTAACCACCCTGTAGTTAAGAGAACCAAAGAGCTGGGATGATTGACAAACACTTGCGCATATTCTCACTAATAATTACCAATGGCACTATATTCCCATTATTGTTTTTACTACAGTTAACAGTTGAATTATTATTTACTTTATTATATATCACTAGATGGGGTACCCGGCTGCCCCCGGGTCTCTCTCTCTCCTCCTCTTTCCCTTTCTCACAATCTCCCCCTGTCTCATCTCTCTACACCCTTACCTTCATTTCCCCTTCTAATTCCCTCTTTCCTCCTCCACTTCTCCCTGGCATACCCCTCTCCTTCCCTTTCCACTCTCTCTCAACATCCCCCTCTAACCTCTTCCCCTTCCCCCCTATTCGTCCACCCTCTCTTCTACTCTTCTACTTTCCTCTACCCACTATCCTTCCCTCTTTCCCCACCATCTCAGAAAATTGTATATAGTGAAGCAATGCAACAGCTAAATAAGTCTACGGATAACACAACCATTACTTCAAACTTGACAAAAAAAGCTGACCGAGGGAAAGGAGGGGGGGGTCTGTTTATTTGCTGATATATCTTAATGTTTGGCACCGGAGCCAACCCCGCCTGGCCTATGACACTCCCATACCCTCCAAGATCAATCTGCAAACGTTGGGTGAGACTAGCTTCAAGCATCTGGCCTTCAACCTTAGACACAGACAGACATTCTATTTTACAGATACAGTTTTATTATTTTTGTATTGTCATGATAATCAAGATAATTTGTTACTGTTTTTAATATTATAATTATTATTATCACTAAAGAAATAATTATTACCATAATTATTATTATTAAGGCAAGTGCAATTGGGACTGAACCTGAACACCCTGTGTATAGGTTCGAAGCCTCCACAAATCTCATACTGATTTTCTCATTGATACGGGTATTATGTTAACGTGATTTCTTTGTGCATTAGGAGTCATGTTATGTAAAAGAAATTTTATCACAAGTCCTCTCTGTTCTGTGTCTGCTCCGACATGTAAAAATGTTGCTTTTTTTATTCGCTTTTATCCTTCATGCAATACAATCATATTTTAATGCTAGATAAACTTTATTTTTTTGGTAAGCCTACAGATGGAATACAGAACCCAGTATTCTGTGTGTGTTTGTGTGTGTGTGTGTGTGTGTGTGTGTGTGTGTGTGTGTGTGTGTGTGTGTGTGTGTGTGTGTGTGTGTGTGTGTGTGTACTCACCTAGTTGTGCTTGCGGGGGTTGAGCTCTGGCTCTTTGGTCCCGCCTCTCAACTGTCAATCAACAGGTGTACAGGTTCCTGAGCCTAATGGGCTCTATCATATCTACACTTGAAACTGTGTATGGAGTCAGCCTCCACCACATCACTTCCTAATGCATTCCATTTGTCAGCCACTCTGACACTAAAAAAGTTCTTTCTAATATCTCTGTGGCTCATTTGGGCACTCAGTTTCCACCTGTGTCCCCTAGTGCGTGTTCCCCTTGTGTTAAACAGCCTATCTTTATCAACCCTGTCGATTCCCTTGAGGATCTTGAATGTGGTGATCATGTCCCCCCTATCATGTGTGTGTGTGCCTACGAGTGCGCACTCACATATTTGTACTTCCAGGATCAAGCTTCTGCTCTTGTATCCCGCCTTTCTAACCGGTTGTCATCTAATACAATGACTCCGATCTAAGATTTTCATGTCTTATCTGCTTTCTGTAATTGTGGATGGAATTGGCATCAACTACTTGCTCGTTCAACTATTTATTTTCCCACTACTCTATACTAAAAGAATTTCTTTACGTCCGGTCAATTTCCCTTAGTATTTTACACGACCTTATCACGTCTACTCTCTAGCTTCGTTAAATCCAACTGTTTCAACTTTTCTTCCTGCCCAATCTCATTTATTGTTGTAAACCTCTGTATCTTTCCAAGTTCCGTATGTGACTTTTGAAATGGGTGCTCAAATAAAGGGCTGCATATTCTAGGACTTGTCTCATGTATGTGATGCACAGGATATGAAGGTTGTTCGCCTATTTACAATATGCCGTTGACTTTGTACTATAGTATATGCCTCCGGAGTTAGATTTGGTTAACTTCTGGGCCCTCATTATAATACATCAAAGAAACATAATAAACATCAAACAATAACAACTAGAAAATGCAAAAGCAGATGAATTTTTTTAATATATTACAAAAAATACAGAAATTTTGTAATCAAGACTGAAAAGCCAAAACAATTTACCTAAGAAAAAGACAAATAAACGCGTCAGAGAAAATCAAAGAGGTGGCACAGAGTGCAAAGAGTGCGGAGTGGGCGTGTTGTATAATGTATAATGTATTGCATCTCCGTGTATTGGCTGACGGAAGCCAGTGTCAGACAACGACCATATTCACCCTCAGGCTTCCACCTCCCCTATTGTCCCTAAACCACACCGGGGCAATATCTTGGCCAGTAGTCAGGATTCCAGCCAAGATCATCTTCCTTCACGGCCACCATTCTTTCCTTACCAAGACACTCACTCACACACTCACACACACACTCACTCATTCACTCTCACTCTCACTCTCACTCTCTCACTCTCTCACTCTCTCACTCTCTCTCTCTCTCTCTCTCTCTCTCTCTCTCTCTCTCTCTCTCTCTCTCCCTCTCTCTCTCCCTCTCTCCCTCCCTCCCTCCCTCCCTCCCTCCCTCCCTCCCTCCCTCCCTCCCTCCCTCCCTCCCTCCCTCTCTCCCTCTCTCTCTCTCTCCCTCTCTCCCTCTCTCCCTCTAAGTCCCTCCGTCACCACCACCATCTACTCCCCCCCCCCCTCTGCCTCAGATAGACATTTGCTGCCTCACAACCATGCATATTCTCCTACCCTATTTCCCCCTTCAGGTATGGCTGACAGGTGTGCAGGTATGTGTGGCTGCCAGATGTGTGTGCAGGTGTAGCCAACAGCTGTGTAGACGGGTGTAGTTGACAGTTGTGTGAGCACGTGTGGCTGACTGGTGTGCGTGTCAAGTATGTAGGTAAGTGTGACTAACAGATGAATAGGAAGATGTGGGGTGACAAATGTCTTAGCAGGTGTGGGTTAGCAACCCGTCCTGCTAATAGAACGTCGCATTTTGACGTACACTAACTATACCTTAGACCACCTCACAGGTGGCCGAAGATTATCTTTTCGCGGCTTGCGAAATTGACATATTATCCCGTTTTCTGTTTTGGGTCCTCTGGCAGGTTAGAATGAGGACACTTTAATACGATAGTTTCTTAAGAGGACGTGACTGAGGTAACAGGTGTCTCAGCTGACAAACATGCGGTTGACAGGTATATAGACAGATGTATAGCTGGCAGGTGAGGAAAGGTGTGAGTATCATGTCTATGTCTGCACCAGCAATAAAAAAAAATATGTGCTGGGGAGGGTAATACACATACACAAGCACATATACATGTTGAATGCTGATGCGCAATGTGTGTATAAATACAGTAATACGCGCGACATGTGAAAAAATAAGCTTGTATAAAATAAACGGTTTGTTAAATATATACGCAAGATTAATATTTCATTGTTATATAGACATGACTTTTCACAGCCGCACTGAGCGCTGCCTCACGTATGAACATAAAAAGTATATACATTTTATATATATATAAATATAAATATATATATATATATATATATATATATATATATATATATATATATATATATATATATATATATATAATAGACATTGTCACATTCTTAATCACGTGTTTATTTTCGTGATATACACACACACACACATATATATATATATATATATATATATATATATATATATATATATATATATATATATATATATATATATATATTTATATTTATTTTGCCTAGAAGGGGTACCACCTCTGGTGCAAGTGTAGGGACCCATAGCCTCGGAGAAGAAAATAAAGAGTACTCAGAGAAGATCTTGTGGATCCTCACTGAACACTTTGATATTTTCTTCTCCTACGACCCCTATTCTTTTGGCATGTGTGTATATTTATCTAACTTTATTTGAAAATGTCATTATATAAATGTCATTACAAATATATATATATATATATATATATATATATATATATATATATATATATATATACATAAGCAGCAGCTTTTGTTCATTATTCATATACAGTAGACTTTGTTTAATATTTAGCTACATCTTTAGTATATAAATATTTACAGCAACTTGTGCTAAGGCTCTGTAGCAGAAAAACATACATTTTTGTATCTAGCTTAACAAAAAAGAAAAGGGTGGCTTTAGTCGGCTGGTCTCTGTTGTAAATAGTTTTTGAGAGAATTCTTTTCCTTGGTGTCCTGCTCGCTTTTGGGATCGACCTTTTGTTTTGAAGTAGTTTTAGCTTGTCACTGTTTTGTGGGGTTTAACCTGAGAGTTCTGATTGTAAGGCTCTTTTGCGGTCCCTGCTGCAGATTACGAAGATTACGTACATGTGTGTGTGTGTGTGTGTGTGTGTGTGTGTGTGTGTGTGTGTGTGTGTGTGTGTGTGTGTGTGTGTGTGTGTGTGTGTGTATTCACCTATTTGTGCCTGCAGGATCGAGCATTGACTCTTGAATCCCGCCTTTCGAGCCATCGGTTGTTTGCAGCATTGACTCCGGTGTGTGTGTGTGTAAAGAGAGAGAGAGAGAGAGAGAGAGAGAGAGAGAGAGAGAGAGAGAGAGAGAGAGAGAGAGAGAGAGAGAGAGAGAGAGAGAGAGAGAGAGAGAGAGAGAGAGAGAGAGAGAGGGAAAACATAAACACACACACACAGACTGAAGGCAAAAATATATATATATATATATATATATATATATATATATATATATATATATATATATATATATATATATATATATGGAAGAAATTTATACCACGATATATATAAGAACCAAGGAATTGTAAGTGACATAAACAACAACTACTAACTACCGTAAACTCGACACCTAAGGCTCAGCGTTATCCACAGATCCAAAGAGGTAAGGCGGAAGATATCAGGGTATGACTACTAATCAAAACATGGACCCACAATGTGACTGTACATGCAAATACAGCAAGAACAAACAAAATCGCCTTTCTATACCCTCCACCAGCAACCTCAGCAACCACCTAAAACAAAAGAGCGCCCTAAATCAGAGAGATCATATTAGAAACAACTCTAAAAGAGGTAAGAGCATAGAGTAACTCTGATTTGATGAATGCTAGAGGCGTTAACAAGGTATCTCAAAGAGTAATAAAGGATGCAGCTGAAGCCTTGTGAAGATCCCTTGCAAGAGCTTCTAACTCCTCACTGGAAGAGGAGGACCCACCAGAGGTGTGGCAAACTACCACTGTGGTACGTTTATACTGGAAAACAGGGAGATGAGCGGCTCAAAACTACACTTCCGCCTCAGTAATAACTATCCATTGCAAGGTCCTGGAGAGTCACCAGGAGCCCCATCAAACATTTAACATAGATGAATCCCGCCTCGAAATCAAGAGTATGGGGCTCAGGAAAGAGAAGCCTACTAGCCCTGCTGTTCCTGGTTGGCAGACTGCATCTTCCTGGACTGGTGGAGAGCGGTCGACACCGTGCCGTCCACCTGACTGCTAACCAAACACAACAATGAGGCAGGTTAATCTGGAAGAGAGCATCTCATGGAGGAGACACAGCATCCCAGTAAGAAATACCTTAGCGATTAGAGGTATTAGACAAAGTACAGAAAAGATCGATCTGAAACCACATTCTCTTTCTACTATATGTCAACGACATAGTAAAGAAGATAGGCTACTTTATACCAATGCTAGGTATATAAAGTATGCTACCTTATACCAGTGTATGCTAGATAAAACAGGCTACATTATAACTATGTTGGCGAATCCCGAAAAACTGGTGACGGTCAGAACAAAGCAGGACTGCAGGATAGTGAGGCTTACATATGCAAACTCTTACACACAACTTACAAACTCTCTCTACATATTTTCTAAAATATGGCAGCTGGACTTTAACACGAACAAATGCAAAGTTATGAGACATCTAGCGGTTGGAGAGGCGAGATTCAAGAGCTGAAGCTCGACCTTGCATGCACAAATAGTTGAGAACACACACTACAGCATAGTCACGATCGTTTCCCACACAAGGATCTTACTTAAAAGGGAAGGAGAAAGTGAAGGGGGAGGGGGAGAGAGGGAGAGGGGGGAGAGGGGGGGGAGAGGGGGAGAGGGAGAGAGGGAGAGAGGGAGAGAGAGAGAGAGAGAGAGAGAGAGAGAGAGAGAGAGAGAGAGAGAGAGAGAGAGAGAGAGAGAGAGAGAGAGAGAGAGAGAGAGAGAGAGAGAAAGAGAGAAAGAGAGAGAGAGAGAGAGAGAGAGAGAGAGAGAGAGAGAGAGAGAGAGAGAGAGAGAGAGAGAGAGAGAGAGAGAGAGAGAGAGAGAGACAGGGCAATGGTAGAGAGGAACAAAAGGGAGGGCGAGGCATTTGTTGGTGTGGGGGGAAGGGAGGTGTGGTGGAGAAGGAACATATGACTCAGTTCTGATCCTAAGACGGGCTGAAGGATGCAGTCTGATCCTAAGACGGGCTGAAGGATGCAGTCTGATCCTAAGACGGGCTGAAGGATGCAGTCTGATCCTAAGACGGGCTGAAGGATGCAGTCTGATCCTAAGACGGGCTGAAGGATGCAGTCTGGGAAGTAATGAAACACGAGTTGTTTTACCTTAGAATTTAGTGGTGTTTTGAAATGCTTTGCGGTCGGATCGGGCCAGGCAGGTCTCATTAACCCAGCTAATATAAACCCCACCGTCTGTGCGTGCACGCAGCTCGCTCCCCTGCGTGCGTGTGCGTGCGTGTGTGCCTGCAGAACACAACCGGCAGTCCAGCGCTAGTTCTCAACCACCAACACTGGCCGTAGAGGAACAGGCAAAATCAAAACTCTTGTAGTTATAAAATCAGACTCGGTAAGGATAACAAAATCATCGAGGACACCGGCAACACCGAGGTGCAGCGCGGGTAATGGACTCGACGATAAAAATGGCCGCTGATGTAAGCCCGAGTAATGATAAACAGTTCGCAGCGCCCCCGTGTGTAGAGGCCAGAACGGCGCGTCGCCCACCACTGCATATGCCCCTTGAGACACCGACCGGGGCTGCGTTGTGGTGTTTAAGCATCTCCAGACATTATTTTTATTCCGATGCGCGCCGGTGTAGTCACTTTTTAAGTGTATTTGTATGCGTAGCGGACAAGTGTAAAATGGCGCTCACAATGAGATGGGCAGACCACATATGTCTCTTTTAAAAAATGGGCTCCTGTGGGTCTGGGGACGGGGAAATGGGGCCCCCCCACACAGGAACCCCCACCTCAGGTAACCCAGCCTCCAGAATCTTGTTTATACCTGCAGTCTCCTCCTGATGCCGCCGCGGAATGAAAATATGGAATAATATATTTCTTGTCGTATTATCTGGCACGTTTATGTCTTAACAACCGTACCTTTGCTAGAGTTACAAGGTCCACACCAACATTCTTAACACCGGCGAGTAATGGTCACGGTAAACGGGGAGAAACTTTATTTTCTGCCACACCAACATGTACACACACACCTAATATATTACATTATATATTATATTATATATATATGCCCGAAATGCTTTGCGTAATAGTGGTAATAGTGTAGTAATTTTATGCCCGAAACGCTTTGCGTAATAGTGGCTTTAGGCATTGTATGTACTAGCTCTACCTATAAGTCTACCAATCCTTGTAAAAATTTATTGTATGTATGTACCTTACCTAAATAAAATTGTATTGTATTGTATTGTATATATATATATATATATATATATATATATATATATATATATATATATATATATATATATATATATATATATCCTAGGGGTGGGGTATCCGGCGTTGCCCGGGGTCTGTCTCCCATCTGTCCATCTATTTATACCTCTATCCATCTACCTATCCATCCATCTACTATCTCCCTCTGTCTCGTTTCTATCTGTGTCTGTCTCTTTCTCTGTCTGCCTGTGTCTTTAGTCTTTATCTATCTGTCTTTCTCTCTCCTATAAAGAAATATAACTGTCTAATGTGTGGGTGGCCGCCAGTGAGAGGAGCTTAGTGGTGTGTGAAATCCTAAACAGGGAATAGTTACCACCTTACTCTGATAAATACCTGTACCTTGAGAAACCTTTTGAAAGCTGTAGACGAATCGTCTGTTTTATGCCACTACGGCCAAATTATCCACATCAGGAAATGTCTATTAATTTTCCAGAGATCGGGTGAATAAAATTACTATATTTTTTCTCTTCAGAAGTTTGTTTTGAAAATATTTAGCTGTGTAGGCGGCGAATAGTAACCGGATATGGTGGTCTGAGTGTGACCCTGGCACCCTGTTCCCTATTTTAATTGTGGCCACCGTGACCAGCCTATGTTTACCCTGTGCCTCAGACCATTCCCTCTGCTCCAACCGTCTGGCCTCCAACTTTGAATAAGCAGACATTCTCGTTATATATATATATATATATATATATATATATATATATATATATATATATATATATATATATATATATATATATATATATATATATATATATATATATATATATATATATATATATATATATATACTCATGCAACATATAATTGCACTCACCCGTTTCTCTGTTTATTTACGCATATACACACCGTGTTTAATATATTTATGCGTCTTACAAGTCAAGACGCAATGGCTTTAATATTTTGACTGGGGAAGTCGTGGCGGGCGTGACCTGGGCGTAGAGAGAGAGAGGTAGCCGCCACCCAGGTGTGGAGGGTGGCGATGTCTGCCAGGGAGACAGGGAGAGGAGACCACAGGGAGAGATGAAAGGTACAGGAATGCAAAGCCACACCAAGGGAGAAAAAGCGCAGTGAAAACGTCTGGATTCCTTTAAGAATCTGCCTTCCAAGGAACACATAAAGCCTTGAGAATCAATTAATATCATAATGTGATTAGTACTCGAGACTGGTGCAACAAGCCTGCTGCAACAGTAGTTATGTATCCTGGAGCTGCCTTGTGTTGTAAAGATACTACCCAATTTAATTGTTACTGAACAATGAACCTGAACCTGGTTATTAATTAATAACATGAACAAGTTCATGTTAAGTGTTCATGTAACAAGTGCAGAGGTTCAGTAATTATAGTGCGATATAATGTATCGATGTTGTGTTGCAGAAAAGGTCAAGACTACACTGCTTACACTACACTACACACAGAAATCACAATAGCGTGATGCATCAAATGAACAAATCCCCAAGGGCCGTGACGAGGGTTCGAACCTACGTCCGAGAGCATCCCAGACGCTGCCTTAATCGACTGAGCTACGACAAAAACAAGAGAATAAAAACTTTAAACATTTAATATAACAAAAAATAACTTTAATTTTCCACAAAATGATAAGTAACAATTAATGAAAACAAAGCCCCTTCTCCACTTGGCTTAAAACACAATCAAAAGAGACATATACACATGTGAATTTTACGTTAATAACAAATGTGAAGGAAATACTTTATACAAAATGCTATGTGCGTCTACCGTCACCCGTAAGGCGAGAGTAGATGCGGAAGAAATGAGCCCTAGAAGGGTAATCTGCTGCACTGGACGCTGGCAAGTCCTTTTATATGGGGTGTGACGCCATTATGGCGCGAATGCTGGAGTTGGGGTGTGACGTCATTATGGCGCGAATGCTGGAGTTGGGGTGTGACGCCATTATGGCGCGAATGCTGGAGTTGGGGTGTGACGCCATTATGGCGCGAATGCTGGAGTTGTAGACGAGGAACCGGCAATATAACGACACTCGTGATAGTTTGACCCCTGGAAACACAAACTGTAACTGTCCCTATTTTCCGCTTGTTACAACTTGTAATAAAGTTGTTACATCTTGGCTTAAAGTGTATTTGACGTATTAGAACGTTCTTGCAACTTGTTATATTGGATGTTATAACTTGTTAGGTGTTAAATTTTGTTCGAACGTTGTAGCAACGTCGTAGTTTCGCTGTGTGTTTGGCGGGTCTGGCGTTGGGTGAGCTGGTAAGACAGCAGGTGTGCTGTCTCGCGTGGAAGGTAGGGTGGAGGGGGGGGGGGGGGGAGTGAAGGGAAGGAGGGAATTTTCAGGGGAAAGCGCAAAGCCATTACGACTATATAACACTGGGAAGGGGTCAGGATAAGGATTTGGGATGGTACGGGCGGGGGAAGGAATGGTGCCCAACCACTTGGACGGTCGGGGATTGAACGCTATCCTGCATGACGCGAGACCGTCGCTCTACTATCCAACCCAAGTGGCTGGGTAGGGGGGGGGGGAGAATTTGTGTCTAGACAATACGTTTTGGCACGTATTGTTGTTGTTGTTTCTTGATATTGGAGCATGCTGATATATAGGTGGTAAGGAACAGGAAGCTATGCTATGCAGGAGATAACCGTAACTCTATACATCTAGAGGTATACACACACTTGTCACCTGGTCTTCAGAAGGAAGGGGAATAGGAACTGTCCTCGCGAGACAGGAAGGTGGGTCGGGAAGCGTCTTATTGAGGTGTGAAACAAGGTGATTACAAGGAGAAGCACAAGGAATCAAATCCCCATCCTCCTAAAAATAATTTCCTTTTTCACTGAAATGATTTCAACTTACCAATGTGTATGCATCAACCAAAAAAACAAAAGTTCACGTTTTGTACTATTAATGTTTATTTAGTTATTCCAAGTCCAAGTACTGCACATATATATGCACTACATTAGGCCTATAATAGCACGCATCAGGCCTGGGATCACACCTTAGGTCAGGTCCTTTAGTCACATTTAGTTGAATGCCATTTTGTCCAAATTTATTACTGCAAACCGTGAATGTTTAGGTGTAGAACAGTAATATTGGTATGTGTGAAGCATTACATATTGGTATATGTGAATCAATACATATTGGAATATGTGAAGCAGTACATATTGGAATATGTGAAGCAGTACATATTGGTATATGTGAATCAGTACATATTGGAATATGTGAAGCAGTACATATTGGTATATGTGAAGCAGTGCATATTGGTATATGTAAAGCAGGACATATTGGTATATGTAAAGCAGGACATATTGGTATATGTGAAGCAGTGTATATTGGTATATGTGAAGCAGTACATATTGGTATATGTGAAGCAGTACATGTTGGTATACGTGAAGCAGTATATATTGGTATATGTGAAGCAGTACATATTGGTATATGTGACCAAATACATACTATATGTACCATCATTTTAGGAGGACGGGCGGCCACTGCCACCGTCCACGCTGCACCACCCTTCCCTACCCAGGAATGTACAAACCCAAGCAACCCTACCCCTAACCTATAGAGGCCAATGCATAGAAAACGTCAATATTACACTGCCGCAAGTTTAACGCATTGGCCGATTCCGTTCCAAACGCGACGTATTGGATGGGAGGAGAGGTAGCCAGGATTCGAACCAGACTACTCCTTGCTAAGACAGCCACTGCTTCGACGGGCATGACTGGAAGGCATTTTGAACATGCTTGAAAAACAACATTCACATACCACTCATTCCCAGACTTCTGAAATGTTATTAATGGTGTAATTAAGGTGTCATTACTGCAAGGTTGATAGACCCGTCGTGAACAGCCTCATAGATTCATTGTCGACGGCCAATGCTAATGAATACATCTTGCTGTCGGGAGAATATTACACGGGTACACAACCACCACTATTGCTGCAGGCTCTCTCCCTTGGGCACCTCTCTCCTTGTCGACTGTGTGTTGGTCTCTGATGGTTCACTGCCGCTCCACGCACACGCACACGCACACGCACACGCGCACACGCACACGCACACGCACGCACACACACACACACACACTGTCTTCTAGTTAAATATGCCAAAACTAGAAGACAGAAGAAAGAGGTGATATGATCACTACATACAAAATAGTAACAGGAATTGATAAAATCAATAGGGAAGATTTCCTGAGACCTGGAACTTTAAGAACAAGAGCTCATAGATATAAACTAGCTAAACACAGATGCCGAAGAAATATAAGAAAATTCACTTTCGCAAACAGAGTGGTAGACGGTTAGAACAAGTTAGGTGAGAAGGTGGTGGAGGCCAAGACCGTCAGTAGTTTCAAAGCGTTATATGACAAAGAGTTCTGGGAAGACGGGACACCACGAGCGTAGCTCTCATCCTGTAACTACACTTAGGTAATTACACACAAACACACACACTGACCATAAGACAATGGTCTAGTTCACAACTAAACCAACCAACACTGCTACAGCAACCAGCACTGTTACAGCAACCAACACTGCCCTATATCCAACTACGTCATTATTCCCTACAGACATTAACTACCACCTAACTTGAGCACGCTACACCCGACAACACTCACGCAACTATTAACACCAATATACACCAACTAATGCACAACATCCGCCTTACACTGCCTCCATTTCTCCCAATTTGATCCCCAGTTAACAAAAGTGGAAAGTAATTAAACTAATTTGGGAGACGGGACTGCCAACACTAATTTGCTCCATGGTATTTTAACAGCTCCCCGATATCCTAGATGATTCTACAACAGGTGTGTGTGTGTGTGTGTGTGTGTGTGTGTGTGTGTGTGTGTGTGTGTGTGTGTGTGTGTGTGTGTGTGTGTGTGTGTGTGTGTGTGTGTGGGGGGGGGGGGGTACAGTAATTATAAACAAAAACACTAAGCCAGTACGATACTAGAGCAAGAAAATAAGAAAACTCTTGTTTACTCTTAGAGTTCATAAAATAAACTCTGGGAGCGAGTATAGTCGAAGCTAAGCCAACCATCAACCCCCTAACCACCCAACCATCCCTCTCGCTCCCCCATCCAACCATCCACCGCCACAAACCTTCCGTCTCCCTGTATAAAGCCACAAGCACTGCACATTTTTCACAACACCTCTAAATATTTTTGAGGCAGCAAATCTCTGGCCCAAAAGTTCTGGGGGTCGTTTCCAGGTATTTTCCTACCGCTCATTCAGAGGAAAAAATCCTCGCAACAGAGAATTCAGAGGGAAAAAAAATATCTGAAACTGGGGATGAAATATTCTCTCGACCAATAATACGTCCCGACATTGTACTTGATTTTTATGCAAACAAAAACGGTTCTTGCAACTCTGTTTCAACAAGTTGGTAGATGGGAACGAACTAAGTAGTATTCCCTAGTTTTGTGTGATCTTGCTTTATCGTATACAACTTCTAATGCCTCTCCTTGATCCGTCTTTTTAGAGCTTATGACCTCTGCTGTGTGCAGTAGACAATCTTCGCCTCTCATTGTGTGACCTCCACTGACCTTACTTGCCTTAAGTCTGATTTTAGCTGCCATTTCCTAGCCTTGTGCGGCTTTTGCCCGCATTTTCTAACCTCGTTTGAATTTTATTTTCCGGCGTTGGGACTTGTCTGAATTTTTGCGATATGATCTGACTTTTCCTGACTTCCCCTAATGTTATATAACTGTTTTTGTCTCATCATAGTTTATATATTTATATTTCCTGACCTGGTCTGACTCTCCCTGACCTGATATAGCGTATAACTCTCATTGACCACTCCGGACGAACTAATGTACTCTTCGGAATATCCTGATCTCTCTTGATCTCATCAGATATTCTCTGACCTCCTCTAAAGTCTTCTGGCCTTGCGCGACTTTCTTCTAACATGTAACCTCCATTACCTGGGCCTCCTATCTTAGATACCTCAATGTCTGGGTGAGAAGGAACGAGGATGATGTTCTGGGAGCGAGAGAAACTAAGGGGAAGAAAGGTAACCTCTATGTTCTGAGAGGGAAACTCAGATCATGGAGAATGGGTGGAAGTCAGGGAGAAGAGGTGCGACTGAAGGAATATGATGATAGTGAAGGGGGAAGGAATATGGTGATAGTGAGGGGAAGTGAAGAAACGGATGTTCCGAGGGTGTTATTTAGTATCATTCACCCTATCACTATCCTTTGAGCTCCCTTCTTCCCCTCTACCTCCTGGTTCCTTCTCCGCCTCAGCCTCACTCACTGAAGGATGCCCCATCCCCTTCTATGCCCATGGCTTCCCCTCGTCCTGGTATACCTCCTTCCCATTCCCTATTTTTCCTGATAAGTATATCAATACTCCTTCACCCTCTTCTCTCACCCCTCACCTCTCACCTCTCACCCCTCACCTCTCACCCCTCACCTCTCACCCCTCACCCCTCACCTCTCACCCCTCACCTCTCAACCCTCACCTCTCACCCCTCACCCCTCACCTCTCACCCCTCACCCCTCACCACTCACCCCTCACCCACCTCCCTCACTCATTATACCAGCTTTCTCCCTCCTGCTAATTATTCTTACCCTCGTTATAAAAATTTATTATATCATTATTGATATTTCATATAAATATTAATTATCATCAATTTTATATCTCTGTTATATATTTATTATAGCTATTAATATCATTATTTTTGACACACCAATTATGTTAGTTACATTTGCTTGTTGCAAGCTATAATGACATTATTTATGCAACTTTATATGCAACAATGCAGCGAGGCTTGCATTCATCTCTCGTGTTATTTGCGTTGATGTAGAGAGGAGAGCTGGAGAGCCGCGCTGCCTTTACACATTATTTTGAAAGGTGTTAAGACTGACTTTGGGTTGGTTGTTTGGTCATACCGTGGTCCATAGTTGTTGAAGCAACCTTATCTTTTAATTGTCAAAAGCTGCAAGGAAAGCCGCAAGGAAAGCCGCAAGGAAAGCCGCAAGGAAGGCCGCAAGGAAGGCCGCAAGGAAGGCCGCAAGGAAAGCCGCAAGGAAAGCCGCAAGGAAGGCCGCAAGGAAAGCCGCAAGGAAAGCCGCAAGGAAGGCCGCAAGGAAAGCCGCAAGGAAGGCCGCAAGGAAGGCCGCAAGGAAGGCCGCAAGGAAGGCTGCAAGGAAAACCGCAAGGAAAGCCGCAAGGAAGGCTGCAAGGAAAACCGCAAGGAAAGCCACAAGGAAGGCCGCAAGGAAGGCTGCAAGGAAAACCGCAAGGAAAGCCACAAGGAAAGCCACAAGGAAAGCCGCAAGGAAAGCCAGAAGGAAAGCCGCAAGGAAAGCTGTAAGTGGAATGGAGGCGTTTTAAAGATGAAAGGACTTAGGGATCAGGTTCGGGGCTTTACCAAGACGTGTGTCAGGAGGCGGCTTTTACATACAAAACATTGAATGGTGGAGGACGACAAGCAGACACAAGTCAGGAGGCACTGGAGGAGGTAAAGCGGTCTGACTCAGTTTCCTGCATACTCCTTACCAGGTGGGCCAGATTCACGAAGCTGTTACGCAAGCACGTATGAACCTGTACGTCTTTTCACAACCTTTGGCAGCTTTGTTTACAATTATGAAACATTTAATGAGCTCCGAAGCACCAGGAGGTTGTTTACAACAATAACAACAGTCGATTGGCAAGTTTTCATGCTTGCAAACCGTTCAATAAATGTAACCAAAGCCGTCAAAGATTGAGGAAAGATGTACACGTTCGTAAGTGCTTGCGTAACTGCTTCGTGAATCTGGCCCATCATTTGCTCATCCCTGTTTCACTTGTATTATACACGTTTAATACACTTAGTTGAGCCACCATACAGGATCCAATGGTGATAAGTTGATCTTTTCTTATAGGGAGTACAGCACCGCGCTATCAGTTGTTCTACGGATGCCTAAACCAGGGTTCGAAACCTGACATATGTTTTTTTTTTCTCCAAGAAGATTTTTGGGAATGTGTATTAAAAAGTTTTCAGTGTTTGGTATGTAAACGTTCCAGCTAGTGAAATAAAATCGGTCAAAATAACATTGAAATTTACATTGGCAAGAGAGGCGCAGTTACTTCCACTCTTGTTAGTCCCAGAGCGAGCCAGATGGTGCCTGATGCTGGGACTAATAATCCCAGGAGCCAGATGTTGCCTGGTGCTGGGACTGATAATCCCAGGAGCCAGATGTTGCCTGGTGCTGGGACTGATAATCCCAGGAGCCAGATGTTGCCTGATGCTGGGACTAATAATCCCAGGAGCCAGATGTTGCCTGGTGCTGGGACTGATAATCCCAGGAGCCAGATGTTGCTTGATGCTGGGACTGATAATCCCAGGAGCCAGATGTTGCTTGATGCTGGGACTGATAATCCCAGGAGCCAGATGTTGCTTGGTGCTGGGACTGATAATCCCAGGAGCCAGATGTTGCCTGATGCTGGGACTGATAATCCCAGGAGCCAGATGTTGCTTGATGCTGGGACTGATAATCCCAGGAGCCAGATGTTGCCTGATGCTGGGACTGATAATCCCAGGAGCCAGATGTTGCTTGATGCTGGGACTGATAATCCCAGGAGCCAGATGTTGCCTGATGCTGGGACTGATAATCCCAGGAGCCAGATGTAGCGTGATCCCAGAATGCGAGCGCAGCCCGTAGAACATGATGAGATGAGACACTGAAGCCAGATCAGTCACCACCATACCACCTGGTTGATACCTGATCAACCAGGCTGTGATTCATACGTCAGGCTGCGAGCAGCCGCGTCAAACAGCCTGGTTGACCGGTCCAGCAACCAGGAGGCCTGGTCGACGACCGGGCCGCGGGGACGCTAAGCCCCGAAAGCACCTCAGGGTATGGTGCATGAAATGAGGATCTCCCACTGGGCCTGAAATGCAGGTAGTTGGGGCCCAAGAGCCCGACTCGACGCCAGCAGCACTGAGGACAACCGTGCCACGACCTGGACAATGTTACGATATCAGTTACATAACCCATAAGTGATATCAATTATGAGTTATGACATCATAACTGTCATGATATCAACGTGTTAAATTCTAACAGTTGAAGGGTTAGCCTCCTTCAGCTGTTAATACCATCGTTATTATTATTATTATTATTATTATTATTATTATTATTATTGGCAATAGTAATGCTATATTATTATTGTTATTTTATTATAGTCATTAATATTATTAATGACTATACTAATTAAGTTTAAGCAGCTCATTCATAATAATGTCACTAGACAATCAGCAGTGATATGCATCGTAGACAACAATTGTGAGAATGAAAGAACAGTCAAGAATGGAGGAGAATAAGACAGACTATGATAATTTGAGCGAGTGAAGAATGCTAATAAACAATTGAAGAGAGAGGAATAAGAAAGAAAACACAGCTTAAAAATATAACTTTTTACACCATTGAGACTGTCACCTGACAAGAGTGAACAATATAAAACAAAAATATATTATAATTTTTAAAAACAACGTTTTCATCAGCTGATTTTTTTTCTTTTTTGTCTAGACTCCAAAACAGGAATTAATTATACATTTTTGTAATGCCGGCTTACTTAACTTTTGCGCTGGGAAAATCTTTCTTTTGTCATCTTGGTAATTAGTGGGGTTAATTAGCCGTGGTGTTGCCTCACGCCCGCTCATTGGTTAGCGTCACCGTCCAGGCAAACTTGAATGGTCCACCGTCGAGAGCAAGAAAAAGTGTCATTGGGCGGAGGAGCAGCGAAGAGCCCAGTGATTGGCTGCCGCCAATAAAGGTGCGTCGAGAGGTGAAGATGGACTTGACGTCCATCTTCGGATCCGCGCGACTCCTGACCGCGAACAACGCGCTGCATCCGACTCCTCGCGAACGCTCCCCCCTCCCCTTGTCCGTCCCCACCAACCCGCGAGAAACATAAACAACACGCGCCGTAGGGAGGGGGGCGGGGGAAGAAATCCCTCCCGCAATTCCCCCTGAGAGAAAATCCTGACAGAACAGAGCCCACCTGAACTAATAACTTAGTTACGAGAAGCTGATTTTTTCATCACCTCCCAACTCGAATCTCGCCTCTTTTTATTCGTCTTCCTCCCTCTCTCAACCTCAGAAGAAATTTGTAATTAGGCGAAAACTTTGTGTGAGGCATGGCGGGGGGGGGGGGGGGGGGGGGGGGAGGGAGACGAGGGAGGGAGCTGGGGGAAGACGGAGTTTTTTCCCTGGGACGGTGGGGTTTTTTCCCCTGACACCCATTATGAATTAATCATCTGGAGGTATACTGGCATTAAAAAGCTTTTAGCCCTAATCAAGGCCCAGGCGCAACCAAATGCATCAATTAAGATTTCTTTAACACATCTTTCTACTTTGCCCTCGTCCAACTTTTTTTCAGTAACAAAAAAAAATATTTTTTAGACGCAAGGAAGGGACCTTTTTTCTTGTTTATTGTCAAGACGAATTCTTAAAAGAAGATCACCGTTATATATATATATATATATATATATATATATATGATAGCCGAGGCTATATGAACCACTTCCCCGCCGGCACTCGGATGGTAATCTTGGGCATAGCATTTTATCAAATAATCACGACCTTATGTCCGGTCGTGATGGTCAAGCGGATTAAGGCGTCCCTGTACATATATATATATATATATATTTTTTTTTTTTCCAGTATATGTGGCTGAATTTAAAGTATTTTAATACATGTGGCTCTAGCTACTGATACACTACTGTATTTTAATATATGGCTGAAATTATTGAATGCTGAAATATATATGTGCTGCAAAAAAGTGAGTAATGATAAAGAAAACAATACAATGACAAGTATTAAAGTAACAAACATAAATAACTTATTTTATTAAAACTAAAATACACGCAAGTCCTCATTATAAATTATGAGATACGATGCAGAATATTTTGCCAAATAATTATATATAATTTGCAGGCATAAAGTGTAACTTGCACTTATTATATATGTGTGTGTATATTAAAATTTACACAATTTCTGTGTCACACTTGGCTTCTCTACAGCTCCCTAAATCAAGAACAGACCAGCAAACGAGGTGGCACAGATGGCTACCAGAACATGTGAATACCAGAACATGTGACTACCAGAACATGTGACTACCAGAAGATGTGACTACCAGAAGATGTGACTACCAGAAGATGTGACTACCAGAGCATGTGATTACCAGAACATGTGACACTGCCACATGTAACTACCAGATCAATGTTCCCCTTGCACGAATATATATATATATATATATATATATATATATATATATATATATATATATATATATATATATATATATATATATATATATCAATTTCCACGCTCGCCTGATCCCAAACAAGCAAACTGGTGAAGCTTGTCTTAGCAACAGACCATACAACTAAACCATACAACCACTGCAACAAACTACCTCATCAATGAACTATTAGCAACCACACGACATCCACCACACCCCAAGCAGCCCCACCCTGCAAAAGACAGCAGTACATAAGTGCTAATAATAATAATAATAATAATAATAATAATAATAATAATAATAATAATAATAATAATAATAATAATAATAATTCCCACACTATACTTCAGATTAACGTCACCTTCACGTAAATTGTGTCCACCGGCGAAGGATGAGAGAAGCTCAAGGCTCAGTACAATAAAGTATAATATATATATTATATAATATATATAATATAATATATATATATATATATATATATATATATATATATATATATATATATATATATATATATATTTATTACATAAGATATTTCAGATATTTCACATGAAATTTCGGGAAAGACATGCTTATGCTTCAAGTACATTTGCTGTTAAGTCTTCATGAAGTATTTTAGAGCTGGCGGTTAGGTTTACTCTGGATTTTACAGCGGGTAATCTTATTGATTCAGCTGGCGTTTACGACTCTCTTACGGCCTGTAAACCTTCCCACTAGCAAACTGTTTATAACCTACGATACCATCTTACGATACCATCTTAGCTTACGATATCATCTTGACTAACAATCGCATCTTACGATATCATCTTGATATGGGTTGACTGCATTAACGCGCATAGTCAGGCTTCCCCGTCTCCCACAACTCAGTTTCTACCCCCGTTAACAAGTCTTAATAATATCCTTCATGGGAAAGCAAGAATAGTAGACACTCTAGGTTCACCTAGAGTGTACCGCATTTAAAACACCTACATCAGAGTTAAGAACATTCTGTTCTTAATATGAAGAACATTCTGTTCTTAATAACACGAGTATTAATAACAGTTAATTTACAGCAAATTAACTGGTTACGTTACCATTGTTCACTTAGTGGAGCATTGCCATATTTGCCATATTTTGACACTTTCCTTGGCATGACTACAAATAGATTTTACGATGCCAAAGAACATAAAATTTATCATTATTTTTTTCTGTTATTTTCACAACATTTTGTGTCACTTGTGTAAATTATACATTACTTATTGCACGTTCGAATTGCAACATTTCTCTCCACTTACCTGTAGAAGTGCAGGTATAACTTGGAAGCTTATTCAGTATCACGATGCATTAGGCATTAATTTACGGGACGTTTGAATTGTCAAGTGTATAATTAGGTTCCAAACGTTTCAGCAAAACGAGTCCACTAATTTTATTCTGGATGAAACGACTTCGTCTGTGCATCTGTATAGATGTATAGATATACACGTGTGTATTACACGATTGTCCATTACACGACTTGACAATGATCCAAGACGGACCATTGTCAAGAAATGGTTAAATGTCGTTACTTAGTGTTTTGATGTGTGGTTTAGTCATTATATACATATGTAGTCCTGTCATGTACACTGTTATGTACACTGTCTTGTACACTGTCATGTACACTACCATGTACACTGTCTAACAACGTGAGATAAGTCGTTGGGCAAGAACGCCAAATTAGTGGCCAGCACTTTATGACTCAAAGTTGTTTATAGTATCTTCAATGATAGTATCATCATTATTATTTATTATCTCCAATACAACAATACAATGAAAATAATGAGGGACCATGGAAGTCATGATACACATCATGAGACCCTAATACAATGACTACAGTCCACGCAAACCTTCACAAGCAATTCTAAGATTTTGTAAAAAAAAATCTTACTTCGTTAATACTTTAATACGTTAATGGAACTTTTTTTTTTAGCGCAATGTTGTATAATTGAATTTATTATTATCCAATGTGAAGGTGTTGTTCAAAGAAAAACTAATAACATAAGAACTATTCATATATCAACAGAGAAATATGAGAACAATGCACTTATCAACACAAGATCAACATGAGAACATGATCAACACTTATCAACACAAGATAAACATGGAACAACATAAGAACGGCGCACTAGCCGACAACAGCTGAACCAATGTGAGTCAATTTATGTGCAACGTCCAATTCTCTGATAAAATAATAAAATAGAAATATTAGTCCATATTTTGTTCAATAAAAAGTGAATATAAAACCCGAATATTTAAATCACTTGCTTTCAGATGGGCTTCACAATGTTTCTTATTACTCCCAGAGTACAACTATTTTTAACTCATTCATTACAATAATAAAAAAAAAATATTTATACACCCAACTCACACATCTGAAAATATAGGAAGTCGCGACGTTTAGGTCCACAACGTGAGAATGGTCCACGACAGACCGAAACGTTGCTTAACTTTCAGATGTGTGAGTTGGGCGTCTGAATGTTCAGCCATGTTGTTATTTAAGTTCTGCAGAATATTATGTTCATCTAATTTAACAAAGTGAGAACAAAAATTCTTAAAAATTTAAGAATATTTCTGCTCTGTGAGTGTTGCAAATACAAATACTAGATTTATTGTTTTATTTATCTCTGTTTTGTATTAAATATACTTTACATACAATTTTGCTATCCAAAAGTGTTAAATAATAAATAATAC
>NC_091151.1:48190185-48207685 GCF_040958095.1 Procambarus clarkii | reverse complement strand
CCATTGTCTTGTATACATATCTTTGTTCACCTCTGTTCTGTGTCCCTTGTCTTTATTCTTGTTTCTTTTATTTCTCTTAAGTTGATTGACGGTTAAGAGCTCCGGCCTCATAACTGTCC
Organism: Procambarus clarkii; assembly: GCF_040958095.1. NCBI lineage: Eukaryota > Metazoa > Arthropoda > Malacostraca > Decapoda > Cambaridae > Procambarus > Procambarus clarkii. The sequence continues at coordinate 48,207,566 of NC_091151.1, read as the reverse complement.
ATCAAACGTGTACGGTTCCTGAGCCTTTTGAGCATATTCATGTCTACGTTTGATACCTTCTATAGAGTCTGCCTCCACCACATCACATCTCAGTGTTTTTCATTAGTTTCTATTTACTGAAAACATTCCATTTAATGTCTCTGCGGTTCACTTGGGTACAAACTTTCCACCTCCGTCCACTTGTTCATGCACCGCCCGTGCTAAGTACTTTGTCCCTATCTAGCAATTTCTCTGTGTATTTTGAAAGTGGTAATCATGACTCCCATAACTCTTTTGTCTTCCAGTGACGTGAGATTTAATTCCTGTAGTCCTTCCTTGTAACTCATACCTCTCAGCCCTGGGACAAGCCTGGTGGAATACCTCTGAACTTTCTCTAACTTCACCATGTGTTTGACTAGACATGGACACCACATACTCCCGGATTGGTCTTATACGAATTTATAAAATCAGTTCTTTTATTGACCAATCAAGTATAATGCTGCTGATACTTCTTTGGTGCGCGCCTCGGGAGACAGCTTCGGACGGCAATCAACATTCATATCTTTCTCTCTCTCTACCAGGGGTGGGCCAGATTCACGAAGCAGTTATGCAAGCACTTACGAACCTGTATATCTTTTCCCAATCTTTGGCGGCTTTGATTACAATTATTAAACAGTTAATGAACTCCGAAGCACCAGGAGGCTGTTTATAACAATAACAACAGTTGAATGGGAAGTTTTCATGCTTGTAAACTGTTTAATATACGTAACCAAAGCCGTCAAAGATTGAGGAAAGATGTACACGATCGTAAGTACTTGCGTAACTGCTTCGTGAATCTGGCACCTGATTCTTTAGGATTTATCTTTCCTCTTGGTGCCTTCTGTATGGTATCCTGCTTCCTCCCACTATTTACATTATTTTACACTCGAGTTAAATATTAGTTGTCATTTGTTGGTCCATTCCTTCAGGTGTGTATTTACTATTTGTCTACAGAATCGAGCTATTAAAATCTTTGACCCTGCCTTTCTACCCAATCTATTCTTCCTCTATTATGTCTACTACATATATTTCTCTCTAACACATCCCCAGGAAGCAGTCCGTAGCAGCTGTCTAACTCCCAGGTACATATTTACTGCTAAGTGAACAGAGGAATCAGGGTGAAAGAAACTCTGTCCATTTGTTTCCACCTCCGCCGGGAATCAAACCCGGACCATTCGGACTACGACCTCACAGTGCTGCCCACTCAGCTGCGAGATCCCAACTGTGTGTGTGTGTGTGTGTGTGTGTGTGTGTGTGTGTGTGTGTGTGTGTGTGTGTGTGTGTGTGTGTGTGTGTGTGTGTGTGTGTGTGTATTCACCTAGTTGTGTTTGCGGGGGTTGAGCTTTGCTCTTTCGGCCCGCCTCTCAACTGTCAATCAACTGGTGTACAGATTTCCGAGTCCCTACTGGGCTCTATCATATCTACATTTGACATGTGTGTGTGCGTGTGCGTGCGTGCGTTAGAGTGCGTGCGTGCGAGAAAGAGAAGGGGGCAAGGGTGGAGGAGGATGGGGACGGTGTGAGCCGCGCGCCACTATGAATAATCAAGGTCTATGTCAGAGGGAGAGATGCAACAAGCAGGGCCACATCAACAATTCTGACTCCTCTCCTCCGTGCCCCCCTCCCCCCCTCCCCACTACCACCTCTCCCCTCCCCCCCACCTCCTTGCTTGTTGACAGCTCTTGTCTTCTCAACCCCACCACCCTTTGCCCCGCCTTCACTACCCTCCCATCCCACCCCACTTCTATCCTGCTGACGCTCTTCCTCTATCCTAACCCCATTTCACATCCGGACTGACAATAACCCTCCCCTTCCAGCATCATCCCCCTCCCCCTTTCCCCTCCCCTTTCCCAACCATTCCGTCCAGACTTCACTGTACGAAGGTGGGTGGACGGACGTCACCACACGAAGGTGGGTAGACGGACGTCACCACACGAAGGTGGGTGGACGGACGTCACCACACGAAGGTGGGTAGACGGACGTCACCACACGAAGGTGGGTAGACGGACGTCACCACACGAAGGTGGGTGGACGGACGTCACCACACGAAGGTGGGTAGACGGACGTCACCACACGAAGGTGGGTAGACGGACGTCACCACACGAAGGTGAGTAGACGGACGTCACCACACGAAGGTGGGTGGACGGACGTCACCACACGAAGGTGGGTAGACGGACGTCACCACACGAAGGTGGGTGGACGGACGTCACCACACGAAGGTGGGTAGACGGATGTCGGAAAATCCGACACCATTTAATATATCATACAGATAATAACTGTATTACCAACAAGTTACCCATAGAAAACGTAACTTGTAGTGGAATTACCGTCTAAGAAAACGGGATATCATCACCACATACTATTATAAACCACCACCTATTATGGTGGGAATTATTCTTAAATACATTAGTCTTTGGACTTTACCATCATAAAAACATCTTATATAAATTAACTTAATTATCAATATTAAAGTAGAGTAAATGTGACCCTTCTATCACTTTCTGAAATCTGGACAATGTAAGCTAGGCGTCAGAGTGGGGAAGGAGGGCAGCCATTGTTATATGAGACCAGAGGCTCACACGGGAGCAAATTCGGCTCCTGTTAAATTTACTTGGACGTAGTGTTATGGAACCCAAAGGTGTACCATTGTCAACACGCTGTCTACAAATACAAGTTAAGTGTCTATCCGAAACCCGTTTATCATTCATTTATGGCCATTAATGTCAGGATATAGGGTGACCCGGTTAGAACGCGAAATCGCCTCATACTAAAGGTAATTAAGCCAGGTCTTTAATGTTCCATGTACTGTATAGTGTTTTCTCTGATATACTTGTCATATATAGGATTCTGGCTTCACAGCTAGCGCACTTTTGACAGGTCAAGACGAGGAAGGAAGATTTGTGCACTAGTTACTGGGTGATATGGAAGCTACCTCAAAGAGGATAATTTGGTGTCTACACCCTAGTTATACCTGGTGGACTAACCTGCTGTACTATAAGATAAGGAACCTTTTCAATGTATGTAGTTAATTCTGTAATTTGATTGGCTGCATATATATTAATTTAATAACCCCCCCTAATGTGTAGAGGATCGATTTGTGAGATTAAGAGATTATTGCAGAAATACAGTCCACTTATCATTATACAAATTGCTATCGAAGTATATAAATTAACGTAAATATAAATTCATATAAATTAAATAAATATAAATCTCACAGGTCGGTTCCCACAACGGACGTCACCACACGAAGGTGGGTAGACGGACGTCACCACACGAAGGTGGGTAGACGGACGTCACCACACGAAGGTGGGTGGACGGACGTCACCACACGAAGGTGGGTAGACGGACGTCACCACACGAAGGTGGGTAGACGGACGTCACCACACGAAGGTGGGTGGACGGACGTCACCACACGAAGGTGGGTAGACGGACGTCACCACACGAAGGTGTGAATAGCACATGGATATCACTGATCTCCTTAACAAATCACTAGAGTTTTCCCACCTTGGATATTACTCGATACTTACCTGCCCTTGCAAGGCGGGAGAGATCTCTGAAATTGAAGGCATACAGAGAATGCACACACTATACTGCACTCAGATGCACTAAAGCGCCTGAATTACTGGGGCCGTCTCAAGGCATATATAGAGTTAGAAACTGACCTCGTAGTGATAATTGTTATTTACAAAATACCTTGTAAAGATTGTAATAAATTTTATATTGGTTAAACATTCAAAGATTTGACATTTCGAATTTCACAGCATAAATATTCTGTAAAAAATTGTCAATTATCTAAAGCTCTATTCATTCGTCAGAACATTCTCGCCAAATTGATTGGGAGAGTTCTTCTTCGAAAACTAATTATAAATAATTTTCAACAGAAACATTATTGAATCTGTTTTAATACAAATCACCAAACCATACAATATTAACATTAGTAATAGTTAGTAGAATTTGGATACATTTTGAATCGATCAATTAATAAAACGATTTAAGAATGATCATTAAAACTCACCTATCTTACTAGACATTAGTTGCTTCCAGTAACTCACATATACTGGCGAATGGGCCTGCTGTAATTTCCTCTTGTCCTTATGCTCTTGACCTAAAGACTTTGTTTTTCACCTCACCTCATTGTTTTCCTTCATGACATATTACCATGACTGACTCGTAATAACCATCCTTCTTCAGATGTATTGATTAATACGAACGTACCCAAGGAATTTTCTGTCTCATTTTCCTCTGTGGTCAGACATTGTCCCATTATTTATCACCTGTTAATTTCTTCGCGACTTACACACACACATATATATATTTCAATAAATATATATATTTATAAAATATAAACAGACATCCCAAATGTCTGTCTGTCTGTGTCTGTGAGAGGCTGTAGAACACAGGCTTCGGGTCAGCCCGGTAAAGACTAAATGGAAGATCCTCAAAGGTCAGGTCCCAAATATGCTCATATTTGATCCCAAATATAGTCCCAAATAATAACTTAGTGAAGGGAAATATAAGGTAAGCAATGTAGAAGAGCCACTGAAGAGATGACATAGGTACAATCAGGGAACACTGCATGAACACTGCAAGTTATCATCAGACAAGCCTGGAACCAGGTACAGGTAAGCAACAGGTTACAATACCTGACTGCTCTACCCTGATGCAGGGTACTGTACCTCTCGTCCACCCTAACGAAGGGGTAACGTACCTGTCTCCTGACGAAGAGTTCTCACATGCTGGGGCTGTTCTTACCTGCAAGTTACAGGTAAGCACATCATTAGGTTGTATAGTTAGCATTATTATTGTTATAGACACTTATAATAATAATAATAATAATAATAATAATAATAATAATAATAATAATATTATTATTGTTATTATTGCTATAATCACTATAATTGTTAGCTATATAAATAAAATGTTATATTAGTTATATTTTTATAATCAGTGTTAATACCATTATACGGAATATAATTACAATTATAGCATCAGAATTATTTCCTTCTTCTTCTTATAATAATAATAATAATAATAATAATAATAATAATAATAATAATAATAATAATATTATTATTATTATTATTATTATTAATAATAATAATTAGTAGTTGTAGTATACTATTATATGCATTAAATTTACTACACAAATAGGGAATAGTTCATCACAAAAGCACACCACTACTGCAATCTAAAACACCATACCACAGCACCACACCTCACAGCCACACTATAACCACAACCACTATGCCACCACATTACACCCATCACCGTCACCACTACACCCACCTACCTCCGTCACCACACCGTCACCTCCGTCACCAGTAACGTAACAATGACCTACCCTACACACACACTTCCTGTTATAACACATTGTTGTTGTTGTGTTACATTTAGCTACTCAGAACGAAGTGTCCATGTAGCACGGGCTATGGTGAGCCCGTAAGCCATAACACATTCACGAGTCTATATATGATGGAGGTGAGTGATGAGCATGGCGTTAATTGTCTAAATTATCCACCGCCCTCGCCACATTCTAACCTTACCTCTTAACTCTAACCACCTATTTCAGGGGTTACCTTTAACTTTAACCACCAATCCCAAGGGTTACCCTAAACTTTAACCAGCACGGCCACGTTTCAGTATATCATAAAATACAAAACCTGTATTTAGAAGTATATATTTTTTCAGGCTACTGAGATTGTCAGTTGAAACTAAATTGAACTAAAACAACATTTTAGCCACAAATCAGATGTATAAGAAATTGTTTATCAATTTGATTCTCAAATATATTAAAACATAATAAAACATGAAATATATGTTCACAGAGATACATCAAGTATCTTAAGGGAGATATAACCATGTACAGCGATATACTATGCATACGATATACCATATATACACAAGATATACTTGAACACTCCCGGTAACTTCCTGAATATATAAATACCTGCGATTCTTTAACCCAGATAAATTTAACTTGCGAGAGATTTTTTCTTGTTATTCCTTGGTTAAAAGTTCAATAGCGAGTTGCCTTTCTGATAAGCAGTACTTAGTGACTAATGAGAACTATTAGGCAGAAACAAATGCTTATAGGAAACTCACACTGGTATTGTTAATATATAATGTGACCCCAAAATGCATAATTAACCATTGTTACCTCCATAATAATTAACTACGTTAAACTTGGCTTCACAACCACACCTCATCTTGCGTGACTACTTACTCTATACCATAACATAACGAACCGTCACCCCCCAACCATCCCCTCCTCCCGACGGGGGAGGATAGATGCGGTGGAAGGGGGGGGGGGATAGGGATGGGGAATAAATGGTGGTAGGGGAAAGGGGGTAAGAGATATTGCAACGGGAGTGAGCAGTCATCAATAGCATTCCCCCTTAATCTCTGCCGCGTGTGTGACAATGTCGACACCCGCGCCATACTCGACCCCCACACTGAGGACTCCCAGACTGAGGCCCTCAAAACAAGGATTCTACGTTGAGAAAGTCTACACTGAAGACTTCGTGGGGAACGTGGGGTCCCGTTCAGGACTTCACGTCTGGACCCCCATGGTCAGGACCGTAGACACAGAGGAGCACACACGTCTTGACCAATACCAGTCCCATCGCGCCATAGGATGACGCTGACGATACTTCACAAACTGTATTATATAACCCGCCAAACACACACCGAAACTACGACGTTGGTACAATGTTCGAACAAGTTTTAACACCTAACCAGTTATAACAACCAATATAGCAAGTTGTAACAACGTTCTAACATGTCATAAACACGTTAAGCCAAGATGTAAGAACTTTATTACAAGTTGTAACTAGCGGAAAATAGAGAGTTTCGGTTTGTGTTTCCAGGGAAGTGACCCCATGATCTCGTGCCGTTCGTGGATCCTCCGGTATAAGGAGACAGGCGAGGTATGTGGGTCTCGCTGCAAGTGCCCGGCTTCTGGTCCCTTCACAGGGACTTCGTTATCGTTATCGGAAAGAATATCGTTACTCTTACAAGGATCGTAAGAGTAACCCTTTTTTTATTCGAAAACTATAAGTCTGGCTTATAGCTTTCGAATGAAAACAATTACTCTTACGATCCTTGTAAGAGTAATGATATTCAAATAACACGAGTGAAAGCTGCCAATCAACACCGAATACCTGCCAGATGACTGAGCCTTCATTAATATACTAAGAGTCGTCCATAATAACCTTCTTAGCTGGGGTGTTTTGAAGAAGGCAAGTTGTACCCGCATTTATTTGTAAATATATGCAGACAACTAACTTCTGTTATTCTTTTCTTGACCACGCGAACCATTCCTTCCGCGTCATTATCTCCATGAACTATCTGCGTTGCCGTTCTTGCTTCACTTCAGTAGTAGATCGTGAAGGAACTTTCAACGTTTTTAAACAGTCACATCCCTGCCGATTCCCCCCCCCCCCCACCACCACTTAGCTTCAGTAAAGACCATTGTGCCTAATTACAAACGGGGTACTGGTTTATTGACTTCCTATTGGTCGTTAGCCGTGTTGACTAACGGGTCGGACAGCCAGTCACATTCCACCTGAGAAAATTCTACTGGCTTTCTGTATTTCAAGCTTAGTAGGTTTTGTCTCCCTTGGGTTGGACGGTAGAGCGACGGTCTCGCTTCATACAGGTCGGCGTTCAATCCCCGACCGTCCAAGTGGTTGGGCACCATTCCTCCCCCCACCTGTCCTTATCCTGATCCCCTGATCTCCTAATCCTTATCCTGATCCCTTCCAAGTGCTGTATAGTCTTAATGGTTTGGCGCTTTCCTATAATAATTCACTCACTCCCTTCCCACCACTCACGGTAAACATCACCCTATTACTTTTCCCTAGGACACAATCTCCCAACTGCTTTACAACCAGCTCCCGATTTACTAGTTGATGAACAGGACCGAACAGCCCAATCATCCTTCCTTGTCAGGTCGATAGGTGAGTGAACCACAGACTAAATCACCTGCTATTCCTTTAGGTCCTATTTTTTAGAATATGGTTTGTTTTGGTCACTTGTTTGGGTGTTTGTGAGTGTTTTTCTTTTGTGGTCGCTTGTTTTTTAGTGCTTGTTTTTGAGTGCTTGTTTTGAGTGCTTGTTTTGGTTACCCCACTACACTGGGTGTTGACAAAGGCCCAGATCGGCCGAAACGTTCATCTCTCTTTTCCATTTCTCTGTGGATTTTCCGCATATATATATATGCGAACAAGCCTGAATGGTCCCCAGGACTATATGCGACTGAAAACTCACACCCCAGAAGTGACTCGAACCCATACTCCCAGGAGCAATGCAACTTGTATCTACAGGACGCCTTAATCCGCTTGACCATCACGACCGGACAAAAGGAAGTGATAGCCGAAGCTATTTGAACCACGTCCCTGCCGGCACTCGGATGGTAATCTTGGGCATAGCATTTTATCAAATCACCTCATTCTTTGGGTTATATATATATATATATATATATATATATATATATATATATATATATATATATATATATATATATATATATATATATATATATCAGTAATAACTTATCAAGTTAAGAGAGGCAAATACTTCATTCTATCGTCATAGAAAGAACAACTTCGAGGAAGCAGTGAACAACGAAATAACAACAACAAATATGGAGGCACGAAACCCAACTTTCATCCCTGTGCAAATAACAGCTACAATGAACGTGAAGACAAATGCGCAGAAACAAAGGTAAAAACAGGAGCAGGGAAGAAGGCGCAAGTGCTGGAGAGTTATACTGCTCCACCAGCTGAGAGGCGAAGGAGGGGAGGAGGAGGAGGGTCACATACAACTCTTGTCAAATGCGAAGATGTGTTGCCAGGAGGGATGGTAGGAAGAGAGAGGGAGGGGGGGGTTGGGCTTAGAATTGAGAGCCAGCTGAGGTTAGGATATGCTGGCAGCGTCTGTCCTTTCAATTATTACATCTAGATTCACCGCCTCTTCCCCTCTCTCCCTCCATCATTCCCCCACTCAACCATGCGCTGACGGGAGAGTCCGTGGTGCTTCTCCTCACCTACAACACGAACACCCATCTCTCAGAGCTCCACACCGACACCAGCGTCCCCACACTGACTACACCACCGGCGACCAGTGCCAACACCAATCTGCCACACCCAAGACAACACCTACACCGCCCCCCCCCCCCTACGGATAATAGCCACACCCACCGCCACACCATGACAACAAAGATCCCGCCTCAGGGTCTGGATTCACGAAGCAGTTACGCAAGTACTTACAAACGTATACATTTTTCCTCAATCTCTGACGGCTTTGGTTACATTAATTAAACAGTTTACAAGAATGAAAACTTCCCAATCAACTATTGTTATTGTTATAAACAGCCTCCTGGTGCTTCGGAGTTCATTAACTGCTTAATAATTGTAAACAAAGCCGCCAAAGATTATGAAAAGATGTACAGGTTCGTAAGTGCTTGCGTAACTGCTTCGTGAATCTGGCCCCTGATCTTTTGCGTTTTCCGTCTCCAATACTTTCTTCTATATTACCGTGAGATTGTATATTTGTCCTGCTACCACAACCACCACCAAAACTACCACACACCAACCGCTACCTCCCAAACTCACTACGAACGATCAGGCATATTAGTATATTAACATATCAGACAGTGATATATCTGTGGTTAATGAAGAAACCTGCAGGAGACTTACAGATGATTGATGACAGTTAATGGCTACCCACACAAACCTCTCATTCCTCGTGATTATAAAAGTCTTTTATGAAACCGATTGTGAATTGATAAATACGTGTCAAAGACGCAACTCTATATATATATATATATATATATATATATATATATATATATATATATATATATATATATATATATATATATATATATATATATATATATATATTATGTGTACTCACCTAGTTGCGGAGGTTGAGCTCTGGCTCTTTGGTCCCGCCTCTCAACTATCAATGTGTGCGTGTGTGTGTGTTTATCTAATTGTGCTTGAGGGGGTGAACCTTTAGCTCTTCCATCCCGCCTCGAAGCCTTAAATTCAAACTATTGGTACTGAATCCTGATGAGTGGACTCTTTACACCAATCCGCGTCATCACTTCCTACCACATTTCATTACTTCAGAATTCTCACCAAGAAAAAGGTATGGCTAATGTTTCTTTTGCTCACTTGTCCGTCTACCACCCATGCACAAAAAATAATCTCAGAATTTTATATGTGGTAATCATGTCTCTCCTATCCTCTTCATCGAAACTCATACCTCTGTGTTCTGGGACTAATTTAGATGGCATGCCTCAGGAATTCTCTTACTTCCTTTTTTGTTTGAGAAAACAGGACTCCTCGCCGGTACCACATATTCCAAATCTGTGTGTGTGTGTGTAAGTGTAAATGAAAAATAAATCGAGACATAAGGATGGGCATAAGACACAAAGAAATTCAAAGGGTAAAAACCAAGAGTCAAACAAGAAAAGAAAACCAGAGAAGAAGAGACAGAATCAAACAAGAATCATAATGAGAGACAGATGGTGGTTGGGAATGGTGCCCGACCGTCCATGTGGTTGGGCACCATTCCTTCCCCCCCCCCCCCCCGTCCCATCCCAAATCCATATCCTGATCCCTTCCAAGTGCTATATAGTCGGAATGGCTTGGCGCTTTCCCCTGATAGTTCCCTTCCCTCTCAAGGGGTTCAGCAATAGGCACTCCAAGATGGAGATAAACTCGGGATATTATAATTATTCTCGCGCATTTATCACTCATTTAAACCAGCTGCAAGCGTCAAATATTCAGCAGCTGGCGAGGGGAGCCAGCTTTAGATGGCACTGGACGTCTGAGCAGAGGCAGGGGGGGGGGTGAGTGAGAGGGGGTCACTGGGGATATGGTCTGGGATGACGGGAAGGGAGGAGGGATGGGATAGGAAGGGGTCACCGGAATAGCTGGTGGTTAGGGTGTATGGGTGAAATAGGGGATGGCCAGGAACGGGTCTGGTCGGGCAATGTGTCAGATCAGAAATGAATCAGATCAAGTCAGGTCATGATAAGGGTCAGGTCAAGATGTGTGTGGGGGTCAGGTCAAGATGTGTGTGGGGGGTCAGGTCAAGATGTGTGTGGGGGTCAGGTCAAGACGTGTGTGGGGGGTCAGGTCAAGATGTGTGTGGGGGTCAGGTCAAGACGTGTGTGGGGGGTCAGGTCAAGATGTGTGTGGGGGTCAGGTCAAGACGTGTGTGGGGGTCAGATCAAGACGTGTGTGGGGATCAGATCAAGACGTGTGTGGGGATCAGATCAAGACGTGTGTGGGGGTCAGGTCAAGACGAGACAAGGTAAGGACAAAGTATAGTTAAAGTCCGGAAGACTGAGGTGGAGAAGAGTCCAGATCCACAATAAATGCCTTAACGACTGACGACAAATTCGCTAACATTGTTGTTGGTCAAATAAATCCCTAAAGCTCAATATTTGATACATTTGTTGCTGCTGCTGTTGCTGCTTCTGTTGTTGTTACTGATGCTGTTGTTGTCAGTCACTATATTCACAATCCCCCACTCACTGACAACAGGCTTTGGTGCCTTAGTAATCCTCCTCGGCTTCAGTTTTAGAAATAATCCTCATTCGATATTATGTTATCTGTGATATTACTGTACAGCGTTTTCTTAATTTTTTCTTGTCATAATAAAGATAACAACAAAGGATTATTGGTTCATGGGAAGTTGCTTCTTGCAGGGTCGGCGTTCGATCCTCACTGGCACAAAAGGTTGTGAACCTTTCCTTCACGTCCTCCTCAAACCCCCAGCTCCCCAGCTCCTGGTCTGTGAACGTATCCCAGCTCTGAGAGAGAGAGAGAGAGAGAGAGAGAGAGAGAGAGAGAGAGAGAGAGAGAGAGAGAGAGAGAGAGAGAGAGAGAGAGAGAGAGAGAGATAAAATGGACCATAATATCAATCCATTCACCGCAGTGCAGTTTCCCTCTCCTCCCCCAACACACACACACACACACACACACACACACACACACACACACACAGGTCGTAGAAGCAAATTCCATTCATAATTTTACTAGTGGATATGACAGGGCAATAAGTCAGAAGTCATTGCATTAGACAATGCAATGACTAAAGCAATGACTGCTAGAAAAAACGGCGTCCAAGAGCTAAGGCTTGATCCGACAGACTCAAATGAGTACACACACACACACACACACACGCACACACACACACACACACACACACACACACACACACACACACACACACACACACACACACTCACACACACTTCTTCAGAGATATTAGAAAGAACTTTTTTAGTGTTAGAGTGGTGGACAAATGGAATGCATTAGGAAGAGATGTGGTGGAGGCTGACTCCATACACAGTTTCAAGTGTAGATATGATAAGAGCCCGATAGGCTCAGGAATCTGTACACCTGTTGATTGACGGTTGAGAGGCGGGACCAAAGAGCCAGAGCTCAACCCCCGCAAACACAACTAGGTGAGTACACACACACACACACACACACACACACACACACACACACACACACACACACACACACACACACACACACACACACACACACACACACAGCTTGCACAAAAAACTATAAAATCTATTAAAATCATCACAGCACAAAAGCTACCTCCCCCCCCCCCATTCAGCCCTACTGTAAACAAACGTATTAAATATGATTAAACGAAAATTTCCAACATTTACGTCTGATAAGCAAGAAGAGCAGAGGGAACAGCATCAAAAACAGTAACAACATTGCAAGAACAAGAAGAACAACAACAACCTCAAAAACAACCCTGTTACTAACAACAGTATTAACACCCGCAACACAAATGCCCCCATTACCCCCCACACAACCAATACCACAACAGGCAACACCACCAACAGCCAACACCACAACTACAACCAACACTGTCACCAGAGACCAACACAACAGCACCAGCTCCCACACAACTACTAACCCCCCCCACCCACCACCACCACAACACTAACCCCACACCACCACCACAACCACAACCCCACTCCACCACCACAACCCTAACCCTACACCACCACAACCACAACCCCACTCCACCACCACCACCACCACAACCCTAGCCCCACACCCACCATCACAAACACAACCCCATTCCACCACCACCACCACCACCACCACCACAACCCCACTCCACCACCACCACCCCCCACCCCCAACCAGCTGGAGCATGTGTGTGTGTGTGTGTGTGTTGTGCCATTTTGATGTGCCATAAATAATTGATAGCGAGTATGGGGATGAAAGCATTAGTCCGGTCATTGGCAGCAAAACAACGCCGGCCGGGTAAGAGGCTTTTTCCCGGAAATATTGGCTTAGGACGGTAGCAAAATGGAATAATTGTGCTCACTCTCATAAGCGCTTCAAGGCTAGCGAAATCAAATGGCAAATTCGGATGTAATGTTCCATTTTTTTCCAACCCTCTCCCTTAAGTTAAAAACAAAATGGATGTTCACTGTGAGGCGTACTCGCCTGACCAAACAGTTTTTAACTATCAGGAGATTACAGAACTGAGTTTCAGCTCCTGGGCGCCGAATTTCCAACGTCTCCCGATCCTCTTGTTTCTTGTCATATCTGTTGTTTTGTTCAAACAACAGAGGTAGTCCCTACTACCCCCCACCTTCTGCTTGATTATTCTACCCTGATACCCTTAAGTATCTTATATGTCTGGATCATATCCCCCTCTCTTTGGTAAGTCTGAATCAAGCCCCCATCCCCTATGTTTTTTCTTAGTGTTCAACTAAGAAAAAAGCCTATTTTTCTTCCATTAACTAGCTCATGCAAACGAACAGAAAGAAATTATGAAATAGTAAATGTTGATAAGGTTAGATAATTATATCATGATAGAGCTAAGCCTGTATGATAACATATCACCTGGAAACAATAGTTTGTGAGGATATACTAAAGCTGGGATATGATAGCCTCAGAACTGGGACATGAGGACGGACTAAGAAATAGAATATGGGGCACTAAGAGCTAGGATACGAGGACAGATTTTGAGTTGGGATATAAGGATAAAGCAATACCTGAAATATGAGGATAATCTAAGAGCCGGGACATGAGGACAGACTTGGAGCTGGGACATGAAGACAGACATGTCTATCGGAGATCACAGTGACAGACATTACCACACTGTTATATCTATTAATACAGCCAAAGGGTCTGGTAGATATATCAGTAAAAATGAGATGGAAGTATATATATATATATATATATATATATATATATATATATATATATATATATATATAAAGAGAGAGAGAGAGAGAGAGAGAGAGAGAGAGAGAGAGAGAGAGAGAGAGAGAGAGAGAGAGAGAGAGAGAGAGAGAGAGAGAGAGAGAGAGTTATGTCATTATAAAATCAACGAGACAAGGAAAACAAGGCGATTAAAGAGACATAGATAAGAAAGACAAAGAAACAAATAGATCAATAGGCAATGTTAACAATATTCAAACATAATAACAAAAAAACAATGGACGATTATTTCTAAGAAGACATAAACTGATTAATTTTAATTCACATATTTGTTTAATACAATTTTATATAAAAACGTGAATTTTCGTATCACGAATTCCATTGAGTATTTGTTGCCTAATAGTAAATCATTAAATACCAAATTACACATGGTAAGTAATTATCAAATTACTAATGGTTGCCCTAAATAATAATAATAATAATAATAATAATAATAATAATAATAATATTATTATTATTATTATTAATATTTTACTCCTAATAATGATAATAATATTTTACTACCACCACTACTACTACTACTAATAATAATAATAATAATAATAATAATAATAATAATAATAAATATAATTTTATTACCTCTACATCCCCATCGTTCTCTCAGTATGTATAACCAGTCAGTTATACATGCAAAGGTGGGGGGGGGAGGGATATAATGAATTAATTCTTACATTTAATATTAATATCATTTATATATACAATGGTTACTCATAAACTATTAAGTAAACATTCAAGTAAACAAATTCGCTAACTCCAAAGCAATCAAATTGCAAATGGTAAGTCGTAAATTATTTTATCAATATTATTAAGTTCTAAGTTATTAAATATCAAACGTTAAGTTCTTAACAATTAAATAAATTATGGAGAGTTCTAAACTATAAAATAAATAATAAGGTCCTAAATTATTGAGTGAATTAATTTAAGTCTCGAATGGCAAAAAGGCATAAATAAGTTACAATTAGGAATTAATTCCTTGCCAAGATTAATAAAAAAAATTAATACCATCTAAAAATCATTGAATTCTGTCGAGAGTCTGAATGAAAATTTGTACAAAGTTCTGGAATGTTTTCCCTGTTTATCCTTCAGTTGTGTTTCCTGTTTATCCTTTAGTTGTGTTTCCTGTTTATCCTTTAGTTGTGTTTCCTGTTTATCCTTTAGTTGTGTTTCCTGTTTATCCTTCAGTTGTGTTTCCTGTTTATCCTTTAGTTGTGTTTCCTGTTTGTCCTTTAGTTGTGTTTCCTGTTTATCCTTTAGTTGTGTTTCCTGTTTATCCTTTAGTTGTGTTTCCTGTTTATCCTTTAGTTGTGTTTCCTGTTTATCCTTCAGTTGTGTTTCCTGTTTATCCTTTAGTTGTGTTTCCTGTTTGTCCTTTAGTTGTGTTTCCTGTTTATCCTTTAGTTGTGTTTCCTGTTTATCCTTTAGTTGTGTTTCCTGTTTATCCTTTAGTTGTGTTTCCTGTTTATCCTTCAGTTGTGTTTCCTGTTTATCCTTTAGTTGTGTTTCCTGTTTATCCTTTAGTTGTGTTTCCTGTTTATCCTTTAGTTGTGTTTCCTGTTTATCCTTTAGTTGTGTTTCCTGTTTATCCTTTAGTTGTGTTTCCTGTTTATCCTTTAGTTGTGTTTCCTGTTTATCCTTTAGTTGTGTTTCCTGTTTATCCTTTAGTTGTGTTTCCTGTTTGTCCTTTAGTTGTGTTTCCTGTTTATCCTTTAGTTGTGTTTCCTGTTTATCCTTTAGTTGTGTTTCCTGTTTATCCTTTAGTTGTTTCCTGTTTATCCTTCAGTTGTTTTCTGTTTAATCCTTAACCCTTTCTCCTGTTTTTACTTCAGTTGTGTTTCATACTGATGTTTGGGTTCGTGTAAACCTGCGCTAGGATACTGTTGCAGAAGCGGCGACTTTGCAGGAGTCTGGGCGCCTCTGAGAACGCTGCCGTGCGCGGGTCCCCGTCTGCAACACCGACACCTTTGCAACCCAAAGAATAGCACGAAAAACAACTGTTTGCTCGCATGTTCAAAATCGAACTGTTGCAGCAAACAATGTTCCCTTCCCTCATTTCATTTTAATGTTCACGTTTTGTAATATTAATTGTGTAGAGGGCACAGGAAAACTTAACACACTCCAAGGCTTAGTGTAGGATCGCTCCTACACTAAGGATTGCATATTTAAGCCTTGGACAGGTTAGGTTAAATTTCTAAGTTAGCTTTAGTACGTCATTTGGGTTAATTTAATAACACAAAACGTGAACTTTATGGGGAGTCCGACCGTTCATTTTTGTATGTCTGTCCAAATATTTGCCTTAATTACTACCATTGACAGACAACACGACAGAATAAGACGGAGAATAAACAAATTCAAAGAAGGAGAGCAGTGTAAAGTCGAGTGCGCACCTTCCCGCCAAAAAATCCGAGCATCAGCGGCGAGCGTAAAATCGAATCGAAGTCTACAACCTGTTCTGGCCGCGATCAAATACCCCGCCAGTAGGATTATCAACTTACTAAGCATTATGTAATAATCTTTTACAAACACTGCCTTTCATGGGGTACGCGCCACCCTTCCAGAATTCTTCGGTCTTGAGCGTAGAGGGCTGGAGGCTGGCGAGCGAAGCCGAGAGGCAGAGAACCCTAAATAATGCGCTCCATATGTCATTTGATGCTGTAATACACAGTTAATCCACTCCTGCCTTCCCCTCCCCTCCCTCTTCCCCTTCCATCTAGCCCTGGCCTTTTGTCGCCACAATTGTGAGTCTCCGCTTAACTGGATCAAGCTCTCAGGGGCCCTTGATGCCCTGTAGGGTCAAGACGCCGCTCAAGACGCCATGGCTGCTAAAACCCTAGCCAACCTCTGCTAAGTGGCAGACAGACGCGAGCGAATGCCGTAAAAGCGGGGCCCGGCAGAGTTTAAGAAGCGTCCAACAAAAGCGGCGTCCGCTGCACGCCGGGATCCCCTCTACCATCCCGCCAGATCCCAAACAAATCGTCGCCAACTCTCCAGGAAGGGAATTTGATCCGACAACCCGCCATCTGTTCCGATTGCCTTTTGTCCGCCCATTATGACCCATTACAGGGGGCGCGACGGC
>NC_091151.1:48180185-48185185 GCF_040958095.1 Procambarus clarkii | reverse complement strand
TACGACCACTTAGTGGGTACGACCACTAACCTGTGCTGCTTGTTTAACACGACCACCAAGATACGACCACTGACCAGGACATGGGAAACACGACGGATGCGACCATCATGGCGCCACCGCCAGCCAAGACGACCTGTGTGATACGACCATCCACTGGCTACCAAAAACCAATGCGACCTTGTTTAATTAACAAGGTTTAATAGGAAGTACGACCATCATCAGCCACAAGCCAGTATTAGCGCTAAGGTTGTCGCCACCACCACCACCACCACCGTCCTAGCCTCTACCACCACCACCACCACCACCGTCCTAGCCTCTACCACCACCACCACCACCACCGTCCTAGCCTCTACCACCACCACCACCACCACCACCGTCCTAGCCTCTACCACCACCACCACCACCAAACCCTCTCAGGTCTTTACCACCACCAAAAACTAATAGGGAAATATCTTATAATAGGATTAAATCTGGAGCTCGCAGGAAAGACGGTATCACATACGAGATTTTTTTCAAGTTTCCTCAGTTTTAAAAATCTTTTCATCATTTTTTTCAATATACATACTTACGCGAAGGGTAGGAAGGAGGGGTGGGGGGGAGCGAGGCCTGTCCCACGTGTGATGTGACCTATCCGTGACATCACCATCTTCCAGTTTCCGTCCCAGCGTGCCAAGTAGTTTCGGGTAAACGAGCCATTAGCCACTTCAACGACAAACTATTAACATGGCTCTTGATCAAACAATTGGTCAACACTTCAACAAATGAACCAGTCAACAAGCTTGAAGTGCCATCCTAAACACCACCATATATAAGAGAGGAACGGAAGCAGGGCAGCCTATTTGCCTACACCACTCCCTACCTACTACCTTACCTACTTATTTACCTACCTATCCACTCACCTGTTAACTTACCGTCAATCCACCAAGAGTCAACTCCAACAGCTTGAAGTCTTACCAAAAGAAACCATAAAATCAACTATGACAGCGAAAAAGAGCTAGGAGCCCTTATGGGTTATCCTCCCCTGTGTATCTGTGGGACTCTCCTCCCCATCTCTCCGTCCGAACACCCTTCTAACTTCCGTCAATCTTAACCCGTCTCCTACCGTCCAAAAGACGTCTAGAAAGCCACAGAGCGCGCATGTAAACATTGAGATGCGGGTGAAAGAGAGGAAAATGCAGATGTGGGAGACCACTGGATGCTGCAAGTGTTCGGATAACTTATACGTTATTGTTGCGGTGTTCGGATGGTATATTGCGGGGTTCGGGACGGGGCGAAGAGTCGAGGCACGGATTCGAACGATTGAAAGCTGCGTCTCCGGGGAATTTCTCAACCTAGGGGACAGAACGATGTGGAGGGGACAGAGAGAGTGTGAGTAGGAGAAGAGGGAGAGAGGATAAAGGTTGAGGGAAGGACGGAGAGGGGGATAGATTTAGAGGAAAGAGACAGAGAGTAAGAAGAGACAAAGAGAACGGATAAATTGAGAAATATAGAGTTAACGAGAAAGAAGATAGAGTACAAATTGAGAGAGAGAGAGAGAGAGAGAGAGAGAGAGAGAGAGAGAGAGAGAGAGAGAGAGAGAGAGAGAGAGAGAGAGAGAGAGAGAGAGAGAGAGAGAGAGAGAGAGGAGACAGAAAAAACGAGATAGATAAGAGAAATGTGGATAGGCTAAAATGAAGGTAAAGGGAATACGAGGATAAAGAGAAACAAATAAGAAACTAGAAAAGGCAATGTTGCCCTCAGCGAGCGATAGAATAAGCGTCATCGTTACCAACACAAAATGGGAAGAGACCCACAGCTACCAACAAGCTGGTGGTGGCAGGAGACACCCTCGTTACCCCAACACTGATAATTAATCACAACTGCCAACACAGTTGATGGTTAGTAACCAAACGATTACTATACAGATCAAGAACGACATGTAAACATAACACCAAGAGACCATCAACCGTCCCTAACAGCTCTGGGAGTTGTAACTCGCCTCCAACAACCAGACACAACAAATTAGGGCCAATAAATCACAACACAAACAAATCACAACCATGACACGACAAATAAACTACAATCGCTATACGTTCTCCACTCACACTCGGGGATCCTGGGATCGATCTCCGGCCGGGAGAGAAATGGTTGAAAACGTTTCCTCTCACCTGATGGCTCTGTTCACCCAGCAGTACATAAATACCCGGGAGTTGAACCACTGTTATGGGGGTTTCATCTTTGGGAAGATCAGTAGTTCCACTTTTGGGGGCCTCGATACAAGTCTAAAGTATATATATACAAAGGCATCCTGTCCCCGACAAAACGAATCAAATCACCTAACACACGATCAATAAATCACAGCAATAACTGAGGATACAAAAATAACAAACACAATAGATAAATAAATCACCCCACGCGATCAATAACTGAACCACTCACATCTACCCCTCTGGCGATCCTCTCTTTATCTTAAGATAACTACTGTTATCCTACTGACGTTATCATGGGCCCTCAACCATGGGTAAACACACCAGGTGGTGAACTTGACACACCAGGTGGTGAACTTGACACACGGGGTGGTGAACTTGACAGAGTCCCACAGTCAACGGTGCCGCTGGAGTCGGTAGCGTCAACGACGCCGCTGGAGTCGGTAGCGTCAACGACGCCGCTGGAGTCGGTAGCGTCAACGGTGCCGCTGGAGTCGGTAGCGTCAACGACGCCGCTGGAGTCGGTAGCGTCAACGGTGCCGCTGGAGTCGGTAGCGTCAACGGTGCCGCTGGAGTCGGTAGCGTCAACGGTGACGCTGGAGTCGGTAGCGTCAACGACGCCGCTGGAGTCGGTAGCGTCAACGGTGCCGCTGGAGTCGGTAGCGTCAACGGTGCCGCTGGAGTCGGTAGCGTCAACGGTGCCGCTGGAGTCGGTAGCTTCAACGGTGACGCTGGAGTCGGTAGCGTCAACGGTGACGCTGGAGTCGGTAGCTTCAACGGTGACGCTGGAGTCGGTAGCGTCAACGGTGCCGCTGGAGTCGGTAGCGTCAACGGTGCCGCTGGAGTCGGTAGCGTCAACGACGTCGCTGGAGTCGGTAGCGTCAACGGTGCCGCTGGAGTCGGTAGCGTCAACGGTGCCGCTGGAGTCGGTAGCGTCAACGGTGACGCTGGAGTCGGTAGCTTCAACGGTGACGCTGGAGTCGGTAGCGTCAACGACGCCACTGGAGTCGGTAGCGTCAACGGTGACGCTGGAGTCGGTAGCGTCAACGGTGCCGCTGGAGTCGGTAGCGTCAACGGTGCCGCTGGAGTCGGTAGCGTCAACGGTGCCGCTGGAGTCGGTAGCGTCAACGGTGCCGCTGGAGTCGGTAGCGTTAACGGTGCCGCTGGAGTCGGTAGCGTCAACGGTGCCGCTGGAGTCGGTAGCGTCAACGGTGCCGCTGGAGTCGGTAGCGTCAACTTTGCCGCTGGAGTCGGTAGCGTCAACGGTGCCAATAGTGTCTGTGAAAAAGCGGGCAGGTTTTGGGCTTATAGCGGGAGCCGGACACTACAACCGGACACTGGACATCCGGCAGCGTGTGCAGCATCCGGAGCCGGCACTGAGCGATGCGGCAGACTCCATTTGCAGCCAGCGGGGATGAATACTTGCAGCGAGCAGTGTTAAACATGCAGGGACCAGTAATGTCCCCCCCATCCCCGCTCCCTCCTCTCCGCCGCCTCCACCCATCTCTCTACCCGTATCGCACACTATTCATTACCCTCCCCGTCACCATCGTAGCTTCTACGGTGGTGACGGGTGACATTGCTGTTGTGTTGACCAATCCACACACACTAGTAAATGAAGAGACGACAACGTTTCGGTCCGTCCTGGACCATTCTCAAGTCGAGAATGGTCCAGGACGGACCGAAACGTCGTCGTCCCTTCATTTTCTAATATGTGGATTGGTCAACATACTTCAGCCACGTTATTGTGACTCATCGCCTGCATTGCTGTTGTGGTTTTAGATTCAGCTACTCGGATTATAAGTTCCAGGTAGCACTAAGGTGAGCCCGTAGTGGATCGTTTCTTGCAGTCACATTGTTTGGGTCGATCTAAGTATTACTAACTGGTGCCAACTCGAAATTGAAGGTGCAGTGAGGGCGCTAATTACTACGTCCCCGCTGTTCTCTATTTATATTAAATTAGTTCTGCATCTGCGAACAACTCGCCTGGTTGTGCTTGCGGGGGTTGAACTTCGGCTCTTTGGCCCTGCCTCTCAACTGTCAATCGACTGGTGTACAGATACCTGAGTACGTGTGTGTGTGTGTAGATGGGAGTACGTGCCTATCAGGGTATAGCTCTTGATGCCCTGCCTTGGTGTATCCGTTGCATTATAATTTATATTTTCTGTCCCTCTATTTCTTTGTTTAAGCTAGCCTTAAAGTTGTGGATGAAGGTGGCCTTCACAACCTCTTCTTTCAGTTGTGAGATTAAGGTAAGGACTATGGACGTGAGGTGAAGCCATGGGTCTTATGCGTGCGTGCGTGTGTGTGTGTGTGTGTGTGTGTGTGTGTGTGTGTGTGTGTGTGTGTGTGTGTGTGTGTGTGTGTGTGTGTGTACCAATATGTATTTGGAATAACCTTAAGCTCTCTTCTCAGACTTTTTGATATCAGTTATCTGGCGCAACGAACTCTGGCCCTCTTTCTACCAGCACTGAACTGTCGTTCTAACTCCCTTTTTCTACATTCATGATAACCTTGTATGCCGTGATCAGGTCTCCTTTGATTAACTTCTTGTCTGTGGACACTGTTTATCCTGTAACAGTGTGGACACACGCAGTTACGGGATAAACAAGATAACAAAAAATACAGTATAAAATATTGAATAACACAAAAATAGCTCATTTGTCGTAGTGAAACTAAGCACAATGTTACCGTAGATTTATTAATGACAGTAAAGGGTTTCGCAAGAACCTAATACTCCCAATTATAAATGACCTAATTGATGCACAGAGTAAAGGGTCTCGAATCTCCTTTGTATGGATACCCTCACACATA
>NC_091151.1:48162685-48172685 GCF_040958095.1 Procambarus clarkii | reverse complement strand
AACCTTTCATTGACAACCTGGACAACATTATGGCAAAATTGACAGTACGAGTTTTGTAAACAGGAGCAGACGACTTCCGACTCCTGTTAGCCGGCTCCCATTTTCTAATGGGAGCCGGTGGCTGAGCGGACAGAACACTGGACGCGTGATCCTGTGGTCCGGAGTTCGATCCCGGGCGCCGGCGAGAAACGATGGGTAGAGTTTCTTTCACCTTGATGCCCCTGTTACCTAGCAGTAAATAGGTACCTGGGTGTTAGTCAGCTGTCACGGGCTGCTTCCTGGGGGGTGGAGGCCTGGTCGAAGACCGGGCCGCGGGGACACTAAAGCCCCGAAATCATCTCAAGATAACCTCAAGGCTTAGAGTGCTCCCTTCCTGTAACTCATGGTAAGTCATACGCGCTAGTTTTGCCTGGAACACGACCCACCAATCGCTTAACCAGGTACCCAGTTACTGCTGCGTGAACAGAGGCGCAAATGTTAAGGATTGGAGCCTAATCAACCCTCCCTGGGGCAGGACTCGAACCCAAACCAAATCACTGCAGGGGCGGTGGGCAAGTAGTTACCAGGATTGGGTTGCATTTATCCACAACAAGAATAAACAAATTAGAACGTCCAGTTGGAGCAAACTATATTTGCTATTAATTATAATTTAAATAATTAGAAGTTAGAAGTCTGGGTTTGTGATGGGGGGGAGAGGCAGGGGGGGGGAGGTGAAGGTGAAGGTTATGGACCTGGAGGAGGAACTTAGATGATGCTGGAGAGTGGAATTTCCGGAAGTATGGGGTCATTTAGGTGCTCTAGGGATAACGAAGGTGGCGAAGGTTTGTAGGTATACAATATATACACATAACGCAGGCGATGAATCACAATAACGTGGCTAAAGCATGATGACCAGACACACACTGGATGGTGAAGGGACGACGACGTTTCGGTCCGTCCTGGACCATTCTCAAGTCGATTGTGAATGGTCCAGGACGGACCGAAACGTCGTCGTCCCTTCACCTTCTAGGTGTGTGGTCTGGTCATTACGCATAACGCCCTAAGGATATACTACACAAATGCCAGTATTCTATCCATAACAATCGACGCGTTCAAAGGCACTTTTGTGGACAGACATGATAGAGGCTGATGCAAGTACAGGAAGATGAATGATTGTCGACCTTAAGGAACAATTAAAACAACACCAAGACTGCCCACAGGAGGCCATAGAACCCACTTTGTTATATAATAATGTAATAAATATATCTAATAAAGTTATCATAAATTAATAATGTTGACCAGACCACACACAAGAAGTTGAAGGGACGACGACGTTTCGGTCCGTCCTGGACCATTCTCAAGTCGATTGTGATAAATTAATAATTTATGAATAATCATAATATGAAATATACGTACATTAATGTAATGTCTGTGGCCTGTGTATGAGTAGTATGTACTGGGCACGCTAAGTTGTCAGCCCCCTTGAGAGACGTATAACAGAGGGTGGTAATAGCCCCTTGAGAGACGTATAACAGAGGGTGGTAATAGCCCCTTGAGAGACGTATAACAGAGGGTGGTAATAGCCCCTTGAGAGACGTATAACAGAGGGTGGTAATAGCCCCTTGAGAGACGTATAACAGAGGGTGGTAATAGCCCCTTGAGAGACGTATAACAGAGGGTGGTAATAGCCCCTTGAGAGACGTATAACAGAGGGTGGTAATAGCCCCTTGAGAGACGTATAACAGAGGGTGGTAATAGCCCCTTGAGAGACGTATAACAGAGGGTGGTAATAGCCCCTTGAGAGACGTATAACAGAGGGTGGTAATAGCCCCTTGAGAGACGTATAACAGAGGGTGGTAATAGCCCCTTGAGAGACGTATAACAGAGGGTGGTAATAGCCCCTTGAGAGACGTATAACAGAGGGTGGTAATAGCCCCTTGAGAGACGCTATAACAGAGGGTGGTAATAGCCCCTTGAGAGACGTATAACAGAGGGTGGTAATAGCCCCTTGAGAGACGTATAACAGAGGGTGGTAATAGCCCCTTGAGAGACGTATAACAGAGGGTGGTAATAGCCCCTTGAGAGACGTATAACAGAGGGTGGTGTCACCAGGTATCCCCATCTCTTCGTGTTAACAGAGGGTGGTAATAGTTTAAGCCACAACATCTCAATAAACACTGTTTTTTACCCCAAACAAACTTATTTGATTTGAAACTACGGAGACTGCAGGAGCTCCCCAAGCTGTAGTTAAGAAGGAACAAGGAAGACTTAACATATAAGACTAAGGAGAGTTGACAAAGAATCTCTGATCAAAGCAAGGAATGACAACAAAGGACACACACACACAGATCGCAACTACACAAATGAGTCACACAGATGTCAGAAATAACTTCTGTTAAATAAAATGGAACGAATTACAAAAAGTGGTGGAAATTTTTCTCAGTTACACATCTTTAAATCTAAACACACACAAAAATTTATAATGCGTAGCTTAATCCAGCAAGCACGTGTAGGTAAGGGCACGACGGGCTCTCAGAAAGTTCTTAAGAGATGCCATTTGGTGCTGACCTTCCACTGAGACTGTGACCTTTATCGTTACTGAAAAATTTAATCCCTTTGTGCCAGACTGAGGAGACTCTATAGTTATACTGCTTCAGACTAAACTTTGGTCCCCCATGTCCATGACCTCAGTGTGAACCTGACCTTGAGGTAACATGAGGTCCCCCCCCCCCCACCCCGTAGGTATGAAGCCTGACCCCTTGGAGGTACATGAGCTCAGTGTGAACCTGACCTTGGAGGTACATGAGCTCAGTGTGAACCTAACCTTGGAGGTACATGAGCTCAGTGTGAACCTGACCTTATGGGGGTACATGAGCTCAGTGTGAACCTGACCTTGGAGGTACATGAGCTCAGTGTGAACATGACCTTGGGGGTACATGAGCTCAGTGTAAAACCTGACCTTGGGGGTACATGAGCTCGAGTGTTACTGACCTTCACTTGACTCATAGTGACCATTGACTGATCAAACTCATTGTGACCCCTGGCCATGACACTAGTGTCTGTGTTATTGACCTTGGTGTGTCTGAACCTGGCCTTAGAGGGTGTGGGAACCTGACCTTAGAGGGTGTGTGAACCTGGCCTTAGAGGGTGTGTGAACCTGGCCTTAGAGGGTGTGTGAACCTGACCTTAGAAGATGTCTGAACCTGGCCTTAGAGGGGGTGTGAACCTGACCTTAAAGGGTGTCTGAACCTGGCCTTAAAGGGTGTCTGAACCTGACCTTAGAGGGGTGTGTGAACCTGACCTTAAAGGGTGTGTGAACATGGCCTTAGAGGGTGTGTGAACCTGGCCTTAGAGGGTGTGTGAACCTGACCTTAAAGGGTATCTGAATCTGGCCTTAGAGGGTGTGTGAATCTGACCTTAGAGGGTGTGAACCTGGACTTAGAATTTCTCTGGATATAATCAAAGTGTCTGTGAACCTGACCTTGGTAAACCTTGACCACATTCTGTAACCCATTCTTATATATACCTGCGTTAATATTATATACTTTACTGACATAAGTAGATGCGAGTTTTGTACAGCGTCTGGTACAGATGGGTGACTTATAATCCCACGTCTCAGACTTAATATTCATGTGATTTTATGTCTTAAGAAAAAACAAAGTACAATTACTGTCAAATGTAAGAATCATATCTGTGCTGACCTCCACACAAGCAGAACTAGCGGCACTACAACTAGCCACCAGTACATTAAAAAACACTGGAGTAGGAATAATATTTTGTGATTCAAAGTCTGTTCTTCAAGCAATCGCAAACTTCTCCTGGAAGATCGACAGCAAGAACCTCATACTACCAATTATAAATGACCTAATCACTGCACAGAGTAAAGGGTTTCGAATCTCCTTTGCATGAATACCATCATACATAAATTTAACCAATCATAATGAGACCGACATTGAAGTTAAATTAGTGTGTAACAAAGATGAAGTTGACTTAGATCTAGGTATCCCCATATCTTCTGTCAAAACTATATTGTTCCAAACATTCATGTCTGATAGGAGAGAAATTACTGACTCCCAACGACCTGAAAGCTCAAGTATAAAAAACTATTTGTTCAGATCTGAAACCTATGTTTATGGGCAGCACAAAACGTCCACCAGACTGTGCGACACTGTGGTTGCCAGGATCAGGTTGGGTTACCGTTACCTGTGGCAGGTGGCTTCAGGTGACGGATTTCCCAATCCTGAGCACTCCAGATGCAAACTCTGTGAGCAGGATCTGCGGCATGATCTTCCACACTACATCACCGAATGCCCAGTTATTAGACCTTTCAGACCCATTGGCATGAGGTACCTGGAGCTTTGCAATTACTTTATTCTCATGTTCTTGAGAATATCCTCATAATGCAGCCAAAGTTCGTCAGTGCAGGCTAGTGATCACATGCCTCTGTATGACTAACCATCCTGTGTGATAGGGATTTTAGCATCACGTATCTAGTTTCTGACACACTCTGTACTCCCCTGCATATAGTCTAGGGTAGCTGCACAAATGCAGATGTACCTAAATGTGTTAATAAAAACAAATAATAAAATAACTGGTAGTTAGTAAGGGTGATGCAGCAGCAGTTGCTACCCCCCGCGCCACTGGCCCCAGTAATATACCCGAGGCGTGATGAAGGTGCTGTGAGGGAGACAGGAAACACCTTACCACCAACAGAGGGACATCTCCCTCTCGAACCTTACCTGCCACGTCTAGTCCTGCCTACCATGATGTCCCCGGGCCACGTGTGCCATACCTGGCACAGGGCCAGCGGTCACGCCACATCTTAATAACCTCCTACAGGTAAGGCAGATATGTCGCCAGTTTCCTGAAATTCTATCCCTTCCCCTTGCTGTGGGTGGGACCCGGCAAAGGCGGCTCCCACCTCAAAACATTTTCAAGATCAATTTGTGTAATGGACGGAAGGTTGGTCTCATCAGCAGTGTTTCAATCAATGGCGGTAAACACGGAGAAGGTGAGGCTAAGTGACGGTGCCCGAGTTGAAATGTCATCTGCGGAGTGTTTAACTAGCAAAGTTTTCAGTGTGTGTGTGTGTGTGTGTGTGTGTGTGTGTGTGTGTGTGTGTGTGTGTGTGTGTGTACTTATACGTGTAGTGTTGCGTAACCAAACAATCCTCCTCAAGCACCACTATGGAAATACCTCCCACATCATACACCAGAAGGCAGGCCTCCGCTGCCTCCACTCCTCGTATATGGTGTATGTACACCCCTGGAGTGCCAGCCCCGCCAAGACTGCCCGAGGCATCAGAGTAACGCCTTAAGCATGAGACTGCCGATATTCCCGCGGTGAGCGGCGACTCCAAATAGCAATTGAGAGGCTGGAGGGATTAGCCGGGTCCCATCTCTGTAAAAGGCCTCGGATGCTGGTGTAAATGTCGCTGAGAGACTCTGACCTTTACCTGGGTTGCGATGCTGTCATCCCCCGCCTGAGTGTTCACTGACAGCGCTTACTGGATGCTGATTACGGCCAAGGGAAACTAGCTCTTGGTCCCGCCTCTTCACACTCAAATATATGGTGTAACTTTATTCGTAGTTTACCATGATTTTATCGTGTGTGGTTTTGAAGTTCAATATTTTTGTGTTTACTCTATTATCCAGTCTAATTTCCCCGTGTTTAGTGCTCGGGCACTTAATGTCGGGTGGAGTGTGTTTTATACACTCGCCAGTCACACACACACTTGAGTGACACAATTCATGAATATTTCCATATATCCTTGTGACTCATCTTGTGCTGTATAGTGGTAATGGCTTGGCGCTTTCTCCTTTATCTTTCCTTTTCTCGCTTTTCTCCTTTTTATCTTTCTTTTCATAGTTCCAATCCCCCCCTTTATCTCTTCCCATCTATGGCCTCTCAGTGTGTATCTTTTTAAATGAAACAATCTATCTCTGCCTTCTATGCTTCTCAGGACTATTCAATTAATTCACTGTTAACATTAAGAGGATTCATTACAAAAATAAACATACAACAGGAAAACGCCTTAAGTACCAAAACTCCCTCGCAAGTAATGCAACAATTGACAGCTGAAGTGAACAAAATCTGTTTGAAATATGTTCCTTTCCGAAAGATCAAAAAGCCGAGCAACTTAGAAAGGGAACGCAGACGACACTACAGAAGAGGGAAAACAATAAGGGAAGCAGACACGAATATCCCAACAAAGAAAACGTAATATAAACAGGCAGATCAAAGAAGCTGAAGCGATCTTACCAGACTGAATAAATGCCATTGGAACAAGGCTATACAATAAAGAGAAATCCAAAATATGAAGCCCGCACAGACATGATAAAAGTACCTAATCTATCGGGACCATCTTAATGCTCACACATTATATACATGACAAATACTGGAGGGCGCGGGTCCCAAATGTGCACAGTAAAATAACATACTGGAGCGAAAGATAAGGAAGGAACTGCATAATAGATCCGATGAAGGGTAAAGATGCCACAAGCATAATGAGAGAACACAGTATGACCATGAGACGTCCAGGAGTACCCAATATGCTCCCAACAAACATGAAAGGTACAAAAAAAGAAATGTCCAAGAAAAAATTAGACACGTTCCTGGAAGAAGTCCCGAACCACCTAGGTTGAAGTGGCTATGCGGGGCTGTGGGATGCTCCAAACAACAGCCTGGTGGACCAAGTTATCACAAGTCAAGCCTGGAGAGTACAAGAACTCCCGGAACCCAATCAGAGTATACACCATCTACCTCGTCTGCTTCGATAGGTATTCTGGAGTTTATTTATTACTCTGTTCTTATATCTTCTATACATCTTTTTCATTTTATTGTAGTTTCAGCTTTTTAAGCACATGGCTTAAGTCATATATTTGTAGTAACAACCTCCAGGCGAATTTCTGGAGCCTCTTACTCCTGTGCGACAAAAGGATATAGTCAGAGACTGTGAACTTTGACACATCAAATAGTCAATATCTTGACCTATTGACTATGATAAATATATCTAGATTAATCTTGACATAGAACTCTGGTAAGTTGGTCAAGCAGGATTTGCCTTTGCTTAATCCATGTTGATACTTGGATACAAAATGTATTTCTAAATTTTCTACGAGCGTTCTTTGAATCAGTCTCTAATATCTTACTGGGAAAACTTGTTAGCGATACCAGTCTCTAGCTCAGGGGCTCCTGTCTTTCCCCCTTCTTGTATATGGGAGCCATATTTGCCGCCACTTTCTAAACGTCAGGAAGTTCCACCCTTTCCAGTGAGAGGTTGAAGACCCCGTGTGTGTGTGTGTGTGTGTGTGTGTGTGTGTGTGTGTGTGTGTGTGTGTGTGTGTAATTACCTAAGTGTAGTTACACTGCAAACTCTGCCCATTTGTCTCTGCCTAGTCCGGGAATCGAACTCGGACCGCAGGACTACGAGTCCACTCAGCTACCAGACCCCCTGTGTGTGCGAGTAATACACAGCAGAGATGATGGAGAAAATACTTCAGGAGTCAGTAGCCAACGTAGGCTTGGGAAGGCGGGGTGAAGGAGCTAACAGTTCGATCCTGCCGGCACAATCAGGTCAACTCACACACACACACACACACACGCACGCACGCACGCACACACACACACACACGCACGCACGCACACACACACACACACACCACACACACACACACACACATAACAATCAAGTTACTACTTACCGCACCACGATAATTGCTTAAAAGAAAACGACAATTCGCCTTCATCTGGTATTAATTGTACTATAAATAATATACAAGGAGCCAAGAGCTATTAAATCTCGAAACGCACAAGTGTTCTTACGTAGCGTTAAAGAACAGATAATATCATCCCCCCCCCCCAGATAACAGTGACGACTATATAATTACACTGTCAGTCGTCGATAACAATTATACATAGCATGGAACAGAATTTGCTCCCTCCTTGGTAAATAAATAAATAAATAAATAAATATATATATATATATATATATATATATATATATATATATATATATATTATATATATATATATATATATAAAAGGGGCTGATACATTGTTAAAAAAAATGGGAATGATCAAACTACGCTGTTTCACTCAGGGAGCTGCTGGTAAGGTAGTAATCAGGAGACACTACTAAGTCATTACGACTATACAGAGTAGCACTTGGAAGGGACACGAGGATAAGGATTTAGGATAGGAGGGAGGAAAGGAAATGGTGCCCATCAACTTGGACGGTCGGGAATTGAACGGCGGCCTGCAGGAAGCCAGACCGCTGTTCTACCGTCCAGTCCAAGAGGTTGGGTTATTGGAAGACACAAGGCTATGGAGGCAAAGTATCGGGATGATTAAACACACGCGCGCGCGCGTGCGCACACACACACACACTCACACACTGAGATGTGCTCACCTATCTGTGTTTGCAGGATTGAGCGTCAGCTCTTGGTCCTCGCTTTTTGACATTTAGTAGTTTAATTTTTATTAAATATTTTCTTGACGAAACATACAATTCAGTTTAATGCAATGATTTTGCTCAAACCGGTTTACATGCGCTATATTCGTTCAAGATTGTGTACTTATAACTTATATAACGTGTACTTAAGTACGTGTAATTAAGTAAGTAAGTAAGTAAGTAAGTACTTACAACAAAGACCAAAGAGCCAAAGCTCAACCCCCGCAACCACAACTAGGTGAGTGCTTGTTTACCAATCCCCCATCCACTAATTTTAGACTTCCACTGAAGTTTTTTTCTGACGTCTGATGTTTCTATTCCCCATCTAACCCCCTCATATTTATGTTCATCACTTTGAACATTGTTTGCAGGCGATGAGTCACAATAACATGGCTGAAGAATGTTGACAAGACCGCACAATCGACTTGAGAATGGTCCAGGACGGACCGAAACGTCGTCGTCCCTTCACCTTTTAGTGTGTGGTCTGGTCAACATTGAACATTGTTTCTACTTTGTCCATGGAATTGAACATATTCTCAAGTCTTTCCCGTCCCTTCCCAGTGGGCGAAACATCCCTCAACTCACAAACTCTGAGCAATTTTCTAATTTAGAGGCTTTTTTAGACGTCAGTTCCTTGTCTGAGCTGCATACTCGTGACTGGGTCTAACGTAGGTTCTAAGTATTATTCGAAAGGTTCTTCTGTCCAAGCTCATGACAGCTACACTTGGTGAACAGCCACAGCTTCTTAACTTGAGCAATTGTTATTTTCTTTGTGATTATTAATGTAGTATGGAGTTAAGTACAGGTATGTCTCTTTAATTTATGGGAATTTATGTGTACTCAGTTACTTATGGGTGGGCTTACAGAGGTTGAATTTCAGTTTCTGGGTCCCGCCTCACAATCAACTATTGTAGAACCTTTTGGGTTAAATCGAATATATTTGTTAAACTGTATGAAGAATGGAGAGAGAGAGAGAGAGAGAGAGAGAGAGAGAGAGAGAGAGAGAGAGAGAGAGAGAGAGAGAGAGAGAGAGAGGAGAGAGAGAGAGAGAGAGAGAGAGAGGGGGGGGGTGAGGAGGGGAAGAGATGGAGGATCACAACCGGTCAACACCTGTAATGAATATGACACCACAGATAACATGTCCCGTTGCACGTGGCGGCGTCCACATCAACACCAACCATCCATCTATCCACTCATCCATCCATCCATCCATCCATCCATCCATCCATCCCGGTCATCAACTCCTCGAGTCCCAAGCCATTATAAATATACAACAGTTCTCATGTTTGTCCTCTTTGACCTTGTCGAACACCTTTTTTGGTGCCTTTAGAAATCATTAAAGAACATGGCGAGATACAGTCCTTATGAAATATCCAGAACAACCAGCAATTTTCAGTGAACTCTGCACGCAAGTATGGGTGGGGGAGGGCTAGGGAGGGATGGGGACAGGGAGGGGGGAAAGTGGATAGAGGGGTGGCTCAATTGGACGGGGAGGAGAAATGGGGTAAGAAGTGTTGCAAAACTAGCATTTTTTTTTTTTTGCCGGGAAACTGTGCCATATGGTAGAGG
>NC_091151.1:48137809-48162185 GCF_040958095.1 Procambarus clarkii | reverse complement strand
CAGGTGTGCAGGTATGTGTGGCTGCCAAATGTGTGTGCAGGTGTAGCCAACAGCTGTGTAGACGGGTGTAGTTGACAGTTGTGTGAGCACGTGTGGCTGACTGGTGTGCGTGTCAAGTATGTAGGTAAGTGTGACTAACAGATGAATAGGAAGATGTGGGGTGACAAATGTCTTAGCAGGTGTGGGTTAGCAACCCGTCCTGCTAATAGAACGTCGCATTTTGACGTACACTAACTATACCTTAGACCACCTCACAGGTGGCCGAAGATTATCTTTTCGCGGCTTGCGAAATTGACATATTATCCCGTTTTCTGTTTTGGGTCCTCTGGCAGGTTAGAATGAGGACACTTTAATACGATAGTTTCTTAAGAGGACGTGACTGAGGTAACAAGGTGTCTCAGCTGACAAACATGCGGTTGACAGGTATATAGACAGATGTATAGCTGGCAGGTGAGGAAAGGTGTGAGTAACATGTCTATGTCTGCACCTGCAATAAAAAAAAATATGTGCTGGGGCCGGTAATACACATACACAAGCACATATACATGTTGAATGCTGATGCGCAATGTGTGTATAAATACAGTAATACGCGCGACATGTGAAAAAATAAGCTTGTATAAAATAAACGGTTTGTTAAATATATACGCAAGATTAATATTTCATTGTTATATAGACATGACTTTTCACAGCCGCACTGAGCGCTGCCTCACGTATGAACATAAAAAGTATATACATTTTATATATATATAAATATATATATATATATATATATATATATATATATATATATATATATATATATATATATATATATATATATATATACATACATAAGCAGCAGCTTTTGTTCATTATTCATATACAGTAGACTTTGTTTAATATTTAGCTACATCTTTAGTATATAAATATTTACAGTAACTTGTGCTAAGGCTCTGTAGCAGAAAAACATACATTTTTGTATCTAGCTTAACAAAAAAGAAAAGGGTGGCTTTAGTCGGCTGGTCTCTGTTGTAAATAGTTTTTGAGAGAATTCTTTTCCTTGGTGTCCTGCTCGCTTTTGGGATCGACCTTTTGTTTTGAAGTAGTTTTAGCTTGTCACTGTTTTGTGGGGTTTAACCTCAGAGTTCTGATTGTAAGGCTCTTTTGCGGTCCCTGCTGCAGATTACGAAGATTACGTACATGTGTGTGTGTGTGTGTGTGTGTGTGTGTGTGTGTGTGTGTGTGTGTGTGTGTGAGTGTGTGTGTGTGTGTGTGTGTGTGTGTGTGTGTGTGTGTGTGTATTCACCTATTTGTGCCTGCAGGATCGAGCATTGACTCTTGAATCCCGCCTTTCGAGCCATCGGTTGTTTGCAGCATTGACTCCGGTGTGTGTGTGTGTAAGAGAGAGAGAGAGAGAGAGAGAGAGAGAGAGAGAGAGAGAGAGAGAGAGAGAGAGAGAGAGAGAGAGAGAGAGAGAGAGAGAGAGAGAGAGAGAGAGAGAGAGAGAGAGAGAGAGAGAGAGAGAGGGAAAACATAAACACACACACACAGACTGAAGGCAAAAATATATATATATATATATATATATATATATATATATATATATATATATATGGAAGAAATTTATACCACGATATATATAAGAACCAAGGAATTGTAAGTGACATAAACAACAACTACTAACTACCGTAAACTCGACACCTAAGGCTCAGCGTTATCCACAGATCCAAAGAGGTAAGGCGGAAGATATCAGGGTATGACTACTAATCAAAACATGGACCCACAATGTGACTGTACATGCAAATACAGCAAGAACAAACAAAATCGCCTCTCTATACCCTCCACCAGCAACCTCAGCAACCACCTAAAACAAAAGAGCGCCCTAAATAAGAGAGATCATATTAGAAACAACTCTAAAAGAGGTAAGAGCATAGAGTAACTCTGATTTGATGAATGCTAGAGGCGTTAACAAGGTATCTCAAAGAGTAATAAAGGATGCAGCTGAAGCCTTGTGAAGATCCCTTGCAAGAGCTTCTAACTCCTCACTGGAAGGGGAGGACCCACCAGAGGTGTGGCAAACTACCACTGTGGTACGTTTATACTGGAAAAAAGGGAGATGAGCGACTCAAAACTATACTTCCGCCTCAGTAATAACTATCCATTGCAAGGTCCTGGAGAGTCACCAGGAGCCCCATCAAACATTTAACATAGATGAATCCCGCCTCGAAATCAAGAGTATGGGGCCCAGCAAAGAGAAGCCTACTAGCCCTGCTGTTCCTGGTTGGCAGACTGCATCTTCCTGGACTGGTGGAGAGCGGTCGACACCGTGCCGTCCACCTGACTGCTAACCAAACACAACAATGAGGCAGGTTAATCTGGAAGAGAGCATCTCATGGAGGAGACACAGCATCCCAGTAAGAAATACCTTAGCGATTAGAGGTATTAGACAAAGTACAGAAAAGATCGATCTGAAACCACATTCTCTTTCTACTATATGTCAACGACATAGTAAAGAAGATAGGCTACTTTATACCAATGCTAGGTATATAAAGTATGCTACCTTATACCAGTGTATGCTAGATAAAACAGGCTACATTATAACTATGTTGGCGAATCCCGAAAAACTGGTGACGGTCAGAACAAAGCAGGACTGCAGGATAGTGAGGCTTACATATGCAAACTCTTACACACAACTTACAAACTCTCTCTACATATTTTCTAAAATATGGCAGCTGGACTTTAACACGAACAAATGCAAAGTTATGAGACATCTAGCGGCTGGAGAGGCGAGGTTCAAGAGCTGAAGCTCGACCTTGCATGCACAAATAGTTGAGAACACACACTACAGCATAGTCACGATCGTTTCCCACACAAGGATCTTACTTAAAAGGGAAGGAGAAAGTGAAGGGGGAGGGGGGAGAGGGGGGGGGGGAGGGAGAGAGAGAGAGAGAGAGAGAGAGAGAGAGAGAGAGAGAGAGAGAGAGAGAGAGAGAGAGAGAGAGAGAGAGAGAGAGATGAGAGAGAGAGAGAGAGAGAGAGAGAGAGAGAAAGAGAGAGAGAGAGAGAGACAGGGCAATGGTAGAGAGGAACAAAAGGGAGGGCGAGGCATTTGTTGGTGTGGGGGGAAGGGAGGTGTGGTGGAGAAGGAACATATGACTCAGTTCTGATCCTAAGACGGGCTGAAGGATGCAGTCTGGGAAGTAATGAAACACGAGTTGTTTTACCTTAGAATTTAGTGGTGTTTTGAAATGCTTTGCGGTCGGATCGGGCCAGGCAGGTCTCATTAACCCAGCTAATATAAACCCCACCGTCTGTGCGTGCACGCAGCTCGCTCCCCTGCGTGCGTGTGCGTGCGTGTGTGCCTGCAGAACACAACCGGCAGTCCAGCGCTAGTTCTCAACCACCAACACTGGCCGTAGAGGAACAGGCAAAATCAAAACTCTTGTAGTTATAAAATCAGACTCGGTAAGGATAACAAAATCATCGAGGACACCGGCAACACCGAGGTGCAGCGCGGGTAATGGACTCGACGATAAAAATGGCCGCTGATGTAAGCCCGAGTAATGATAAACAGTTCGCAGCGCCCCCGTGTGTAGAGGCCAGAACGGCGCGTCGCCCACCACTGCATATGCCCCTTGAGACACCGACCGGGGCTGCGTTGTGGTGTTTAAGCATCTCCAGACATTATTTTTATTCCGATGCGCGCCGGTGTAGTCACTTTTTAAGTGTATTTGTATGCGTAGCGGACAAGTGTAAAATGGCGCTCACAATGAGATGGGCAGACCACATATGTCTCTTTTAAAAAATGGGCTCCTGTGGGTCTGGGGACGGGGAAATGGGGCCCCCCCCACACAGGAACCCCCACCTCAGGTAACCCAGCCTCCAGAATCTTGTTTATACCTGCAGTCTCCTCCTGATGCCGCCGCGGAATGAAAATATGGAATAATATATTTCTTGTCGTATTATCTGGCACGTTTATGTCTTAACAACCGTACCTTTGCTAGAGTTACAAGGTCCACACCAACATTCTTAACACCGGCGAGTAATGGTCACGGTAAACGGGGAGAAACTTTATTTTCTGCCACACCAACATGTACACACACACCTAATATATTACATTATATATTATATTATATATATATGCCCGAAATGCTTTGCGTAATAGTGGTAATAGTGTAGTAATTTTATGCCCGAAACGCTTTGCGTAATAGTGGCTTTAGGCATTGTATGTACTAGCTCTACCTATAAGTCTACCAATCCTTGTAAAAATTTATTGTATGTATGTACCTTACCTAAATAAAATTGTATTGTATTGTATTGTGTATATATATATATATATATATATATATATATATATATATATATATATATATATATATATATATATATATATAGGAAACATTGATGAATGTCACAGACGGGTTCGATCATTGTTGCAAGTCAAACACTTCTTCGAATTCCTCTGAAGTTGGACTAGTGCCCAAGACGCAACAGGCATTTCCCCTCTGAATCGCAACACTGAGGCGCTGGAACAAGAAACTTTTTGCTCTCTGGTCTTTTGTAGCGCTGATCAATTTGTCCCCCAATTACTTCAGGAACTTCAATGCACATTTTCCCCACGAACCGAGGGTCTCCGAGCCGATCGGAACAAAGCTGTAGCAGTGTGCTAGACCTCTGTATTTAATAATTTTCTGCGATTCCCTGAAAGAAGCAGCACCACCGCTTTCACGTGTGCTGTAGTGGAGGTAGGTCCTGGCCAGTGTGGCAGCGCACGTGTAGTCCCATACCACTTGCTTACCATCCTTCCAAGGTAGCAAGGTGACCCCATCAGGGCGCTTCTGAGGGTCGTTAGGTCTGGATAAGTGTGGTTCTCTTTGTGCCGGGCAGCGGGCTGTGGCGAGGCTCCTCTTGATGATGTCGTTGACTTCTTCATGTCTTGCAATTTTACCCTGTGATTTACGACATACTAGACCATGACGACCATATTGGTCTGCCATCGCAGTTCCGCAGATGCACCTATGTTCGGTGAGGATGGGGGCGGCAAGGCGAAGGGCAACTCCAATGCGGAGGGCGTCATGGCTGAGGCGAGTTCCCAGGGCTGCATTGGGCACAGCAAATAAAAAATCCCCGGCGTGGGGTGCTGTTACCGCTAGGAGGCGGGCTTTGTTTTCAGCATCAGCGTTGTCAATCATTGCTGTGACAGTCTTTTCCATTATGGGGCTATCCCAGTGGGCCTGCTTGTGGTCTTTTGGGACTTGTGGTCCCAAATATATATATATATATATATATATATATATATATATATATATATATATATATATATATATATATATATATATATATATATATATATGTCGTACCTAGTAGCCAGAACTCACTTTTCAGCCTACTATTCAAGGCCCGATTTGCCTAATAAGCCAAGTTTTCCTGAATTAATATATTTACTATAATTTTTTTCTTATGAAATGATAAAGCAACCCTTTTCTCTATGTATGAGGTCAATTTTTTTTTATTGGAGTTAAAATTAACGTAGATATATGACCGAACCTAACCAACCCTACCTAACCTAACCTAACCTATATTTATAGGTAAGGTTAGGTTAGGTAGCCAAAAAAAGCTAGGTTAGGTTAGTTTAGGTAGGTTAGGTAGACGAAAAAACATTAATTCATGAAAACTTGGCTTATTAGGCAAATCGGGCCTTGAATAGTAGGCTGAGAAGTGCGTTCTGGCTATTAGGTACGACATATATATATATATATATATATATATATATATATATATATATATATATATATATATATATATATATATATATATATATCCTAGGGGTGGGGTATCCGGCGTTGCCCGGGGTCTGTCTCCCATCTGTCCATCTATTTATACCTCTATCCATCTACCTATCCATCCATCTACTATCTCCCTCTGTCTCGTTTCTATCTGTGTCTGTCTCTTTCTCTGTCTGCCTGTGTCTTTAGTCTTTATCTATCTGTCTTTCTCTCTCCTATAAAGAAATATAACTGTCTAATGTGTGGGTGGCCGCCAGTGAGAGGAGCTTAGTGGTGTGTGAAATCCTAAACAGGGAATAGTTACCACCTTACTCTGATAAATACCTGTACCTTGAGAAACCTTTTGAAAGCTGTAGACGAATCGTCTGTTTTATGCCACTACGGCCAAATTATCCACAACAGGAAATGTCTATTAATTTTCCAGAGATCGGGTGAATAAAATTACTATATTTTTTCTCTTCAGAAGTTTGTTTTGAAAATATTTAGCTGTGTAGGCGGCGAATAGTAACCGGATATGGTGGTCTGAGTGTGACCCTGGCACCCTGTTCCCTATTTTAATTGTGGCCACCCTGACCAGCCTATGTTTACCCTGTGCCTCAGACCATTCCCTCTGCCAATTTGGGTGCGGCTAGCTCCAACCGTCTGGCCTCCAACTTTGAATAAGCAGACATTCTCGTTATATATATATTATATATATATATATATATATATATATATATATATATATATATATATATATATATATATATATATATATATATATACTCATGCAACATATAATTGCACTCACCCGTTTCTCTGTTTATTTACGCATATACACACCGTGTTTAATATATTTATGCGTCTTACAAGTCAAGACGCAATGGCTTTAATATTTTGACTGGGGAAGTCGTGGCGGGCGTGACCTGGGCGTAGAGAGAGAGAGGTAGCCGCCACCCAGGTGTGGAGGGTGGCGATGTCTGCCAGGGAGACAGGGAGAGGAGACCACAGGGAGAGATGAAAGGTACAGGAATGCAAAGCCACACCAAGGGAGAAAAAGCGCAGTGAAAACGTCTGGATTCCTTTAAGAATCTGCCTTCCAAGGAACACATAAAGCCTTGAGAATCAATTAATATCATAATGTGATTAGTACTCGAGACTGGTGCAACAAGCCTGCTGCAACAGTAGTTATGTATCCTGGAGCTGCCTTGTGTTGTAAAGATACTACCCAATTTAATTGTTACTGAACAATGAACCTGAACCTGGTTATTAATTAATAACATGAACAAGTTCATGTTAAGTGTTCATGTAACAAGTGCAGAGGTTCAGTAATTATAGTGTGATATAATGTATCGATGTTGTGTTGCAGAAAAGGTCAAGACTACACTGCTTACACTACACTACACACAGAAATCACAATAGCGTGATGCATCAAATGAACAAATCCCCAAGGGCCGTGACGAGGGTTCGAACCTACGTCCGAGAGGATCCCAGACGCTGCCTTAATCGACTGAGCTACGACAAAAACAAGAGAATAAAAACTTTAAACATTTAATATAACAAAAAATAACTTTAATTTTCCACAAAATGATAAGTAACAATTAATGAAAACAAAGCCCCTTCTCCACTTGGCTTAAAACACAATCAAAAGAGACATATACACATGTGAATTTTACGTTAATAACAAATGTGAAGGAAATACTTTATACAAAATGCTATGTGCGTCTACCGTCACCCGTAAGGCGAGAGTAGATGCGGAAGAAATGAGCCCTAGAAGGGTAATCTGCTGCACTGGACGCTGGCAAGTCCTTTTATATGGGGTGTGACGTCATTATGGCGCGAATGGTGGAGTTGTAGACGAGGAACCGGCAATATAACGACACTCGTGATAGTTTGACCCCTGGAAACACAAACTGTAACTGTCCCTATTTTCCGCTTGTTACAACTTGTAATAAAGTTGTTACATCTTGGCTTAAAGTGTATTTGACGTATTAGAACGTTCTTGCAACTTGTTATATTGGATGTTATAACTTGTTAGGTGTTAAATCTTGTTCGAACGTTGTAGCAACGTCGTAGTTTCGCTGTGTGTTTGGCGGGTCTGGCGTTGGGTGAGCTGGTAAGACAGCAGGTGTGCTGTCTCGCGTGGAAGGTAGGGTGGAGGGGGGGGGAGTGAAGGGAAGGGAGGGAATTTTCAGGGGAAAGCGCAAAGCCATTACGACTATATAACACTGGGAAGGGGTCAGGATAAGGATTTGGGATGGTACGGGCGGGGGAAGGAATGGTGCCCAACCACTTGAACGGTCGGGGATTGAACGCTATCCTGCATGACGCGAGACCGTCGCTCTACTATCCAACCCAAGTGGCTGGGTAGGGGGGGGGGGGAGAATTTGTGTCTAGACAATACGTTTTGGCACGTATTGTTGTTGTTGTTTCTTGATATTGGAGCATGCTGATATATAGGTGGTAAGGAACAGGAAGCTATGCTATGCAGGAGATAACCGTAACTCTATACATCTAGAGGTATACACACACTTGTCACCTGGTCTTCAGAAGGAGGGGGAATAGGAACTGTCCTCGCGAGACAGGAAGATGGGTCGGGAAGCGTCTTACTGAGGTGTGAAACAAGGTGATTACAAGGAGAAGCACAAGGAATCAAATCCCCATCCTCCTAAAAATAATTTCCTTTTTCACTGAAATGATTTCAACTTACCAATGTGTATGCATCAACCAAAAAACAAAAGTTCACGTTTTGTACTATTAATGTTTATTTAGTTATTCCAAGTCCAAGTACTGCACATATATATGCACTACATTAGGCCTATAATAGCACGCATCAGGCCTGGGATTGCTTGCACACCTTAGGTCAGGTCCTTTAGTCACATTTAGTTGAATGCCATTTTGTCCAAATTTAATACTGCAAACCGTGAATGTTTAGGTGTAGAACAGTAATATTGGTATGTGTGAAGCATTACATATTGGTATATGTGAATCAATACATATTGGAATATGTGAAGCAGTACATATTGGAATATGAGAAGCAGTACATATTGGTATATGTGAAGCATTACATATTGGTATATGTGAATCAGTACATATTGGAATATGTGAAGCAGTACATATTGGTATATGTGAAGCAGTGCATATTGGTATATGTAAAGCAGGACATATTGGTATATGTAAAGCAGGACATATTGGTATATGTGAAGCAGTGTATATTGGTATA
This sequence comes from Procambarus clarkii, assembly GCF_040958095.1. Classification (NCBI taxonomy): domain Eukaryota; kingdom Metazoa; phylum Arthropoda; class Malacostraca; order Decapoda; family Cambaridae; genus Procambarus; species Procambarus clarkii. The sequence continues at coordinate 48,153,218 of NC_091151.1, read as the reverse complement.
TGTGAAGCAGTACATATTGGTATATGTGAAGCAGTACATGTTGGTATACGTGAAGCAGTATATATTGGTATATGTGAAGCAGTACATATTGGTATTTGTGACCAAATACATACTATATGTACCATCATTTTAGGAGGACGGGCGGCCACTGCCACCGTCCACACTGCACCACCCTTCCCTACCCAGGAACGTACAAACCCAAGCAACCCTACCCCTAACCTATCGAGGCCAATGCACAGAAAACGTCCATATTACACTGCCGCAAGTTTAACGCATTGACCGATTCCGTTCCAAACGCGACGTATTGGATGGGAGGAGAGGTAGCCAGGATTCGAACCAGACTACTCCTTGCTAAGACAGCCACTGCTTCGACGGGCATGACTGGAAGGCATTTTGAACATGCTTGAAAAACAACATTCACATACCACTCATTCCCAGACTTCTGAAAGGTTATTAATGGTGTAATTAAGGTATCATTACTGCAAGGTTGATAGACCCGTCGTGAACAGCCTCATAGATTCATTGTCGACGGCCAATGCTAATTAATACATCTTGTTGTCGGGAGAATATTACACGGGTACACAACCACCACTATTGCTGCAGGCTCTCTCCCTTGGGCACCTCTCCTTGTCGACTGTGTGTTGGTCTCTGATGGTTCACTGCCGCTCCACGCACACGCACACGCACACGCACACACGCGCGCGCGCACACACACACACACACACACACACACACACACACACACACACACACACACACACACACACACACACACACACACACACACACACACTGTCTTCTAGTTAAATATGCCAAAACTAGAAGACAGAAGAAAGAGGTGATATGATCACTACATACAAAATAGTAACAGGAATTGATAAAATCAATAGGGAAGATTTCCTGAGACCTGGAACTTTAAGAACAAGAGCTCATAGATATAAACTAGCTAAACACAGATGCCGAAGAAATATAAGAAAATTCACTTTCGCAAACAGAGTGGTAGACGGTTAGAACAAGTTAGGTGAGAAGGTGGTGGAGGCCAAGACCGTCAGTAGTTTCAAAGCGTTATATGACAGAGTGCTGGGAAGACGGGACACCACGAGCGTAGCTCTCATCCTGTAACTACACTTAGGTAATTACACACAAACACACACACTGACCATAAGACAATGGTCTAGTTCACAACTAAACCAACCAACACTGCTACAGCAACCAGCACTGTTACAGCAACCAACACTGCTACAGCAACCAACACTGCTACAGCAACCAACACTGCTACAGCAACCAACACTGCTACAGCAACCAGCACTGTTACAGCAACCAACACTGCTACAGCAACCAGCACTGCTACAGCAACCAGCACTGTTACAGCAACCAGCACTGCTACAGCAACCAACACTGCTACAGCAACCAACACTGCTACAGCAACCAGCACTGTTACAGCAACCAACACTGCCCTATATCCAACAACGTCATTATTCCCTACAGACATTAACTACCACCTAACTTGAGCACGCTACACCCGACAACACTCACGCAACTATTAACACCAATATACACCAACTAATGCACAACATCCGTCTTACACTGCCTCCATTTCTCCCAATTTGATCCCCAGTTAACAAAAGTGGAAAGTAATTAAACCAATTTGGGAGACGGGACTGCCAACACTAATTTGCTCCATGGTATTTTAACAGCTCCCCGATATCCTAGATGATTCTACAACAGGTGTGTGTGTGTGTGTGTGTGTGTGTGTGTGTGTGTGTGTGTGTGTGTGTGTGTGTGTGTGTGTGTGTGTGTGTGTGTGTGTGTGTGGGGTACAGTAATTATAAACAAAAACACTAAGCCAGTACGATACTAGAGCAAGAAAATAAGAAAACTCTTGTTTACTCTTAGAGTTCATAAAATAAACTCTGGGAGCGAGTATAGTCGAAGCTAACCCAACCATCAACCCCCTAACCACCCAACCATCCCTCTCGCTCCCCCATCCAACCATCCACCGCCACAAACCTTCCGTCTCCCTGTATAAAGCCACAAGCACTGCACATTTTTCACAACACCTCTAAATATTTTTGAGGCAGCAAATCTCTGGCCCAAAAGTTCTGGGGGTCGTTTCCAGGTATTTTCCTACCGCTCATTCAGAGGAAAAAATCCTCGCAACAGAGAATTCAGAGGGAACAAAAATATCTGAAACTGGGGATGAAATATTCTCTCGACCAATAATACGTCCCGACATTGTGCTTTATTTTTATGCAAACAAAAACGGTTCTTGCAACTCTGTTTCAACAAGTTGGTAGATGGGAACGAACTAAGTAGTATTCCCTAGTTTTGTGTGATCTTGCTTTATCGTATACAACTTCTAATGCCTCTCCTTGATCCGTCTTTTTAGAGCTTATGACCTCTGCTGTGTGCAGTAGACAATCTTCGCCTCTCATTGTGTGACCTCCACTGACCTTACTTGCCTTAAGTCTGATTTTAGCTGCCATTTCCTAGCCTTGTGCGGCTTTTGCCCGCATTTTCTAACCTCGTTTGAATTTTATTTTCCGGCGTTGGGACTTGTCTGAGTTTTTGCGATATGATCTGACTTTTCCTGACTTCCCCTAATGTTATATATCTGTTTTTGTCTCATCATAGTTTATATATTTATATTTCCTGACCTGGTCTGACTCTCCCTGACCTGATATAGCGTTTAACTCTCCTTGACCTCTCCTGACGAACTAATGTACTCTTCGGAATATCCTGATCTCTCTTGATCTCATCAGATATTCTCTGACCTCCTCTAAAGTCTTCTGGCCTTGCGCGACTTTCTTCTAACATGTAACCTCCATTACCTGGGCCTCCTATCTTAGATACCTCAATGCCTGGGTGAGAAGGAACGAGGATGATGTTCTGGGAGCGAGAGAAACTAAGGAGAAGAAAGGTAACCTCTATGTTCTGAGAGGGAAACTCAGATCATGGAGAATGGGTGGAAGTCAGGGAGAAGAGGTGCGACTGAAGGAATATGATGATAGTGAAGGGGGAAGGAATATGGTGATAGTGAGGGGAAGTGAAGAAACGGATGTTCCGAGGGTGTTATTTAGTATCATTCACCCTATCACTATCCTTTGAGCTCCCTTCTTCCTCTCTACCTCCTGGTTCCGTCTCCGCCTCAGCCTCACTCACTGAAGGATGCCCCATCCCCTTCTATGCCCATGGCTTCCCCTCGTCCTGGTATACCTCCTTCCCATTCCCTATTTTTCCTGATAAGTATATCAATACTCCTTCACCCTCTTCTCTCACCCCTCACCCCTCACCTCTCACCCCTCACCTCTCACCCCTCACCCCTCACCTCTCACCCCTCACCCCTCACCTCTCACCCCTCACCCCTCACCTCTCACCCCTCACCCCTCACCCACCTCCCTCACTCATTATACCAGCTTTCTCCCTCCTGCTAATTATTCTTACCCTCGTTATAAAAATTTATTATATCATTATTGATATTTCATATAAATATTAATTATCATCAATTTTATATCTCTGTTATATATTTATTATAGCTATTAATATCATTATTTTTGACACACCAATTATGTTAGTTACATTTGCTTGTTGCAAGCTATAATGACATTATTTATGCAACTTTATGTGCAACAATGCAGCGAGGCTTGCAGTCATCTCTCGTGTTATTTGCGTTGATGTAGAGAGGAGAGCTGGAGAGCCGCGCTGCCTTTACACATTATTTTGAAAGGTGTTAAGACTGACTTTGGGTTGGTTGTTTGGTCATACCGTGGTCCATAGTTGTTGAAGCAACCTTATCTTTTAATTGTCAAAAGCTGCAAGGAAAGCCGCAAGGAAAGCCGCAAGGAAGGCCGCAAGGAAGGCCGCAAGGAAAGCCGCAAGGAAAGCCGCAAGGAAGGCCACAAGGAAAGCCGCAAGGAAGGCCGCAAGGAAGGCCGCAAGGAAAGCCGCAAGGAAAGCCGCAAGGAAAGCCACAAGGAAGGCCGCAAGGAAAGCCGCAAGGAAGGCCGCAAGGAAGGCTGCAAGGAAAGCCGCAAGGAAGGCCGCAAGGAAGGCCACAAGGAAGGCTGCAAGGAAAGCCGCAAGGAAAGCCGCAAGGAAGGCCACAAGGAAGGCCACAAGGAAAGCCACAAGGAAGGCCGCAAGGAAAGCCGCAAGGAAGGCCGCAAGGAAGGCCACAAGGAAGGCTGCAAGGAAAGCCGCAAGGAAAGCCGCAAGGAAGGCCACAAGGAAGGCCACAAGGAAAGCCACAAGGAAGGCCGCAAGGAAAGCCGCAAGGAAGGCCGCAAGGAAGGCTGCAAGGAAAGCCGCAAGGAAAGCCAGAAGGAAAGCCGCAAGGAAAGCCAGAAGGAAAGCCGCAAGGAAAGCTGTAAGTGGAATGGAGGCGTTTTAAAGATGAAAGGACTTAGGGATCAGGTTCCGGGGCTTTACCAAGACGTGTGTCAGGAGGCGGCTTTTACATACAAAACATTGAATGGTGGAGGACGACAAGCAGACACAAGTCAGGAGGCACTGGAGGAGGTAAAGCGGTCTGACTCAGTTACCTGCATACTCCTTACCAGGTGGGCCAGATTCACGAAGCTGTTACGCAAGCACGTATGAACCTGTACGTCTTTTCACAACCTTTGGCGGCTTTGTTTACAATTATGAAACATTTAATGAGCTTCGAAGCACCAGGAGGTTGTTTACAACAATAACAACAGTCGATTGGCAAGTTTTCATGCTTGTAAACCGTTCAATAAATGTAACCAAAGCCGTCAAAGATTGAGGAAAGATGTACACGTTCGTAAGTGCTTGCGTAACTGCTTCGTGAATCTGGCCCATCATTTGCTCATCCCTGTTTCACTTGTATTATACACGTTTAATACACTTAGTTGAGCCACCATACAGGATCCAATGGTGATAAGTTGATCTTTTCTTATAGGGAGTACAGCACCGCGCTATCAGTTGTTCTACGGATGCCTAAACCAGGGTTCGAAACCTGACATATGTTTTTTTTTTCCAAGAAGATTTTTGGGAATGTGTATTAAAAAGTTTTCAGTGTTTGCTATGTAAACGTTCCAGCTAGTGAAATAAAATCGGTCAAAATAACATTGAAATTTACATTGGCAAGAGAGGCGCAGTTACTTCCACTCTTGTTAGTCCCAGAGCGAGCCAGATGGTGCCTGATGCTGGGACTAATAATCCCAGGAGCCAGATGTTGCCTGGTGCTGGGACTGATAATCCCAGGAGCCAGATGTTGCTTGATGCTGGGACTGATAATCCCAGGAGCCAGATGTTGCTTGATGCTGGGACTGATAATCCCAGGAGCCAGATGTTGCTTGGTGCTGGGACTGATAATCCCAGGAGCCAGATGTTGCCTGATGCTGGGACTGATAATCCCAGGAGCCAGATGTTGCTTGGTGCTGGGACTGATAATCCCAGGAGCCAGATGTTGCGACTAATAATCCCAGGAGCCAGATGTTGCTTGATGCTGGGACTGATAATCCCAGGAGCCAGATGTTGCGACTAATAATCCCAGGAGCCAGATGTTGCTTGATGCTGGGACTGATAATCCCAGGAGTCAGATGTTGCTTGATGCTGGAACTGATAATCCCAGGAGCCAGATGTTGCTTGATGCTGGGACTGATAATCCCAGGAGCCAGATGTTGCTTGATGCTGGGACTGATAACCCCAGGAGCCAGATGTTGCCTGATGCTGGGACTGATAATCCCAGGAGCCAGATGTTGCTTGATGCTGGGACTGATAATCCCAGGAGCCAGATGTTGCCTGATGCTGGGACTGATAATCCCAGGAGCCAGATGTTGCCTGATGCTGGGACTGATAATCCCAGGAGCCAGATGTTGCCTGATGCTGGGACTGATAATCCCAGGAGCCAGATGTTGCTTGATGCTGGGACTGATAATCCCAGGAGCCAGATGTTGCCTGATGCTGGGACTGATAATCCCAGGAGCCAGATGTTGCCTGATGCTGGGACTGATAATCCCAGGAGCCAGATGTAGCGTGATCCCAGAATGCGAGCGCAGCCCGTAGAACATGATGAGATGAGACACTGAAGCCAGATCAGTCACCACCATACCACCTGGTTGATACCTGATCAACCAGGCTGTGATTCATACGTCAGGCTGCGAGCAGCCGCGTCAAACAGCCTGGTTGACCGGTCCAGCAACCAGGAGGCCTGGTCGACGACCGGGTCGCGGGGACGCTAAGCCCCGAAAGCACCTCAGGGTATGGTGCATGAAATGAGGATCTCCCACTGGGCCTGAAATGCAGATGGTTGGGGCCCAAGAGCCCGACTCGACGCCAGCAGCACTGAGGACAACCGTGCCACGACCTGGACAATGTTACGATATCAGTTCCATAACCCATAAGTGATATTAGTTATGAGTTATGACATCATAACTGTCATGATATCAACGTGTTAAATTCTAACAGTTGAAGGGTTAGCCTCCTTCAGCTGTTAATACCATCGTTGTTATTATTATTATTATTATTATTGGCAATAGTAATGCTATATTATTATTGTTATTTTATTATAGTCATTAATATTATTAATGACTATACTAATTAAGTTTAAGCAGTTCATTCATAATAATGTCACTAGACAATCAGCAGTGATATGGATCGCAGACAACAATTGTGAGAATGAAAGAACAGTCAAGAATGGAGGAGAATAAGACAGACTATGATCATTTGAGCGAGTGAAGAATGCTAATAAACAATTGAAGAGAGAGGAATAAGAAAGAAAACACAGCTTAAAAATATAACTTTTTACACCATTGAGACTGTCACCTGACAAGAGTGAACAATATAAAACAAAAATATATTATAATTTTTAAAAACAACGTTTTCATCAGCTGATTTTTTTTCTTTTTTGTCTAGACTCCAAAACAGGAATTAATTATACATTTTTGTAATGCCGGCTTACTTAACTTTTGCGCTGGGAGAATCTTTCTTTTGTCATCTTGGTAATTAGTGGGGTTAATTAGCCGTGGTGTTGCCTCACGCCCGCTCATTGGTTAGCGTCACCGTCCAGGCAAACTTGAATGGTCCACCGTCGAGAGCAAGAAAAAGTGTCATTGGGCGGAGGAGCAGCGAAGAGCCCAGTGATTGGCTGCCGCCAATAAAGGTGCGTCGAGAGGTGAAGATGGACTTGACGTCCATCTTCGGATCCGCGCGACTCCTGACCGCGAACAACGCGCTGCATCCGACTCCTCGCGAACGCTCCCCCCCCCCCCCTTTGTCCGTCCCCACCAACCCGCGAGAAACATAAACAACACGCGCCGTAGGGAGGGGGGCGGGGGAAGAAATCCCTCCCGCAATTCCCCCTGAGAGAAAATCCTGACAGAACAGAGCCCACCTGAACTAATAACTTAGTTACGAGAAGCTGATTTTTTCATCACCTCCCAACTCGAATCTCGCCTCTTTTTATTCGTCTTCCTCCCTCTCTCAACCTCACAAGAAATTTGTAATTAGGCGAAAACTTTGTGTGAGGCATGGCGGGGGGGGGGGGGGGGGGAGGGAGACGAGGGAGGGAGCTGGGGGAAGACGGAGTTTTTTCCCTGGGACGGTGGGGTTTTTTCCCCTGACACCCATTATGAATTAATCATCTGGAGGTATACTGGCATTAAAAAGCTTTTAGCCCTAATCAAGGCCCAGGCGCAACCAAATGCATCAATTAAGATTTCTTTAACACATCTTTCTACTTTGCCCTCGTCCAACTTTTTTTCAGTAACAAAAAAAAATATTTTTTAGACGCAAGGAAGGGACCTTTTTTCTTGTTTATTGTCAAGACGAATTCTTAAAAGAAGATCACCGTTATATATATATATATATATATATATATATATATATATATATATATATATATATATATATATATATATATATATATATATATATTTTCCAGTATATGTGGCTGAATTTAAAGTATTTTAATACATGTGGCTCTAGCTACTGATACACTACTGTATTTTAATATATGGCTGAAATTATTGAATGCTGAAATATATATGTGCTGCAAAAAAGTGAGTAATGATAAAGAAAACAATACAATGACAAGTATTAAAGTAACAAACATAAATAACTTATTTTATTAAAACTAAAATACACGCAAGTCCTCATTATAAATTATGAGATACGATGCAGAATATTTTGCCAAATAATTATATATAATTTGCAGGCATAAAGTGTAACTTGCACTTATTATATATGTGTGTGTATATTAAAATTTACACAATTTCTGTGTCACACTTGGCTTCTCTACAGCTCCCTAAATCAAGAACAGACCAGCAAACGAGGTGGCACAGATGGCTACCAGAACATGTGAATACCAGAACATGTGACTACCAGAACATGTGACTACCAGAACATGTGACTACCAGAACATGTGACTACCAGAACATGTGACTACCAGAACATGTGACTACCAGAAGATGTGACTACCAGAGCATGTGATTACCAGAACATGTGACACTGCCACATGTAACTACCAGATCAATGTTCCCCTTGCACGAATATATGTATATATATATATATATATATATATATATATATATATATATATATATATATATATATATATATATATATATATATATATATATATATATCAATTTCCACGCTCGCCTGATCCCAAACAAGCAAACTGGTGAAGCTTGTCTTAGCAACAGACCATACAACTAAACCATACAACCACTGCAACAAACTACCTCATCAATGAACTATTAGCAACCACACGACATCCACCACACCCCAAGCAGCCCCACCCTGCAAAAGACAGCAGTACATAAGTGCTAATAATAATAATAATAATAATAATAATAATAATAATAATAATAATAATAATAATAATAATTCCCACACTATACTTCAGATTAACGTCACCTTCACGTAAATTGTGTCCACCGGCGAAGGATGAGAGAAGCTCAAGGCTCAGTACAATAAAGTATAATATATATATTATATAATATATATATAATATATATATATATATATATATATATATATATATATATATATATATATATATATATATATATATATATATATATTTCAGATATTTCACATGATATTTCGGGAAAGACATGCTTATGCTTCAAGTACATTTGCTGTTAAGTCTTCATGAAGTATTTTAGAGCTGCCGGTTATGTTTACTCTGGATTTTACAGCGGGTAATCTTATTGATTCAGCTGGCGTTTACGACTCTCTTACGGCCTGTAAACCTTCCCACTAGCAAACTGTTTATAACCTACGATACCATCTTACGATACCATCTTAGCTTACGATATCATCTTGACTAACAATAGCATCTTACGATATCATCTTGACTAACAATAGCATCTTACGATATCATCTTGATATGGGTTGACCGCATTAACGCGCATAGTCAGGCTTCCCCGTTTCCCACAACTCAGTTTCTACCCCCGTTTACAAGTCTTAATAATATCCTTCATCGGAAAGCAAGAATAGTAGACACTCTAGGTTCACCTAGAGTGTACCGCATTTAAAACACCTACATCAGAGTTAAGAACATTCTGTTCTTAATATGAAGAACATTCTGTTCTTAATAACACGAGTATTAATAACAGTTAATTTACAGCAAATTAACTGGTTACGTTACCATTGTTCACTTAGTGGAGCATTGCCATATTTGCCATATTTTGACACTTTCCTTGGCATGACTACAAATATATTTTACGATGCCAAAGAACATAAAATTTATCATTATTTTTTTTCTGTTATTTTCACAACATTTTGTGTCACTTGTGTAAATTATACATTACTTGTTGCACGTTCGAATTGCAACATTTCTATGCACTTACCTGTAGAAGTGCAGGTATAACTTGGAAGCTTATTCAGTATCACGATGCATTAGGCATTAATTTACGGGACGTTTGAATTGTCAAGTGTATAATTAGGTTCCAAACGTTTCAGCAAAACGAGTCCACTAATTTTATTCTGGATGAAACGACTTCGTCTGTGCATCTGTATAGATGTATAGATATACACGTGTGTATTACACGATTGTCCATTACACGACTTGACAATGATCCAGGACGGACCATTGTCAAGAAATGGTTAAATGTCGTTACTTAGTTTTTTGATGTGTGGTTTAGTCATTATATACATATGTAGTCCTGTCATGTACACTGTTATGTACACTGTCTTGTACACTGTCATGTACACTACCATGTACACTGTCTAACAACGTGAGATAAGTCGTTGGGCAAGAACGCCAAATTAGTGGCCAGCACTTTATAACTCAAAGTTGTTTATAGTATCTTCAATGATAGTATCATCATTATTATTTATTATCTCCAATACAACAATACAATGAGAATAATGAGGGACCATGGAAGTCATGATACACATCATGAGACCCTAATACAATGACTACAGTCCACGCAAACCTTCACAAGCAATTCTAAGATTTTGTAAAAAAAAATCTTACTTCGTTAATACTTTAATACGTTAATGGAACTTTTTTTTTTAGCGCAATGTTGTATAATTGAATTTATTATTATCCAATGTGAAGGTGTTGTTCAAAGAAAAACTAATAACATAAGAACTATTCATATATCAACAGAGAAATATGAGAACAATGCACTTATCAACACAAGATCAACATGAGAACATGATCAACACTTATCAACACAAGATAAACATGGAACAACATAAGAACGGCGCACTAGCCGACAACAGCTGAACCAATGTGAGTCAATTTATGTGCAACGTCCAATTCTCTGATAAAATAATAAAAGAAATATTAGTCCATATTTTGTTCAATAAAAAGTGAATATAAAACCCGAATATTTAAATCACTTGCTTTCAGATGGGCTTCACAATGTTTCTTATTACTCCCAGAGTACAACTATTTTTAACTCATTCATTACAATAATAAAAAAAAAATATTTATACACCCAACTCACACATCTGAAAATATAGGAAGTCGCGACGTTTAGGTCCACAACGTGAGAATGGTCCACGACAGACCGAAACGTTGCTTAACTTTCAGATGTATGAGTTGGGCGTCTGAATGTTCAGCCATGTTGTTATTTAAGTTCTGCAGAATATTATGTTCATCTAATTTAACAAAGTGAGAACAAAAATTCTTAAAAATTTAAGAATATTTCTGCTCTGTGAGTGTTGCAAATACAAATACTAGATTTATTGTTTTATTTATCTCTGTTTTGTATTAAATATACTTTACATACAATTTTGCTATCCAAAAGTGTTAAATAATAAATAATACGGAATACTTGAGTGTTTTCTTCTACTATCCCTACCTTGTTATTATTTATACAATATGATTTATTGATTTATATATTTTATTATATAAATATATATATATATATATATATATATATATATATATATATATATATATATACATATATATATATATATATATATATATATATATATATATATATTATATATATATAATGTTTTAATGCTTATATAAATTTTTATGTGATTTTATAGATTCTCTCCCGTAGAGGGAAAATTTATTTAAGAAATAATTTTGAATTTGATGAAATAAAATAAAATACAAGCTGAATTTAGAAGCCTACAAAATTTAGAAGCCTACAAAATTTAGAAGCCTACAAAATTTAGAAGCCTACAAAATTTAGAAGCCTATGCTTATTGACCAAATAATTGCTGATCATTTCAATCATCTTTTAATATAACAATTGACGATTTTGATGACAGTGTTCAGATTTGATGGAGACGATGAAGAAGACTTCAAAATATAGCAATAAACGTCGACGAAAGTGACCACTCCGCCCGCCCTACTCATTAGACTTGCGTGCAAAATCTGAAGAATGATCCTGAGAATTTGGCTGGGCTGTGCCTTGTGAAATTCGGAGGAGGATCTGGCAGATGATTGAATCAGGTCCGGAGGCGAACATCAGAGGAGGACCGCTGGCCGGGGGATAAGTCAATCTACATGAATTTCATCACCAATAAAAAGGTTTGATCCCCCCTCTCACTTTGTGTGTGTGTGTGTGTGTGTGTGTGCGTGTGTGTGTGTGTGTGTGTGTGTGTGTGCGTGTGTGTGTGTGTGTGTGTGTGTGTGTGTGTGTGTGTGTGTGTGTGCGTGTGTGTGTGTGTGTGTGTGTGTGTTCTCTATGCAGCTTCAGTAAGCCTCAACTAGCAGTGTCACATCTCCACTAAGGTCTTACAATAACCTTCAACCCCTCCTACTCTCTCCTACCCTCTCTCTCTCCCTCTCACATCATGCAGGGAATCCGCTCCTCTGTTGAACTCATATAACCACTAATATGTCCCTTAAGTACTTTATTATCTTAAAATATACCCTAAGGAACATACTAGAGCTACTGAAGTGTATAAAGGACTAGACACACACACACACACACACACACACACACACACACACACACACACACACACATACACACACACACACACACACACACACACACACACACACACACACACACACACACACATACCAAAATATACTTTTGAACCCAAAATGTGAAAGAACAATGATTGAATGTTCAGCTTCTGTTTCAAACAAAAAAAGATGTAACCAAAATTCAGAACATATGAAGGTTGCTACAAAACCGGTCCCGGAATTCTGAGGACTGACATATGAAGACAGACTGAGAGAACACTGTCAGAAAAGATAGAAGAACACGATCCAAACAGTAAAGATACTCAGGAAAATCGACGAAACAAAGATAATACGTATATGAAGTTCGAGGAAAAGGAGAGGAGATGCAGGGAGGTGAGGGAGAAGGTGAGGGAGAAGGTGAGGGAGAAGGTGAGGGAGGAGGTGAGGGAGAAGGTGAGGGGGGAGGTGAGGGAGAAAGTGAGGGAGGAGGTGAGGGAGGAGGTGAGGGAGGAGGTGAGGGAGAAGGTGAGGGAGAAGGTGAGGGAGAAGGTGAGGGAGAAGGTGAGGGAGAAGGTGAGGGGGGAGGTGAGGGAGAAAGTGAGGGAGGAGGTGAGGGAGGAGGTGAGGGAGGAGGTGAGGGAGAAGGTGAGGGAGAAGGTGAGGGAGAAGGTGAGGGAGGAGGTGAGGGAGAAGGTGAGGGAGAAGGTGAGGGAGGAGGTGAGGGAGAAGGTGAGGGAGAAGGTGAGGGAGGAGGTGAGGGAGAAGGTGAGGGAGAAGGTGAGGGAGAAGGTGAGGGAGGAGGTGAGGGAGAAGGTGAGGGAGAAGGTGAGGGAGGAGGTGAGGGAGAAAGTGAGGGAGAAGGTGAGGGAGAAGGTGAGGGAGGAGGTGAGGGAGAAGGTGAGGGAGGAGGTGAGGGAGAAGGTGAGGGAGAAGGTGAGGGAGAAGGTGAGGGAGAAGGTGAGGGAGGAGGTGAGGGAGAAGGTGAGGGAGAAGGTGAGGGAGAAGGTGAGGGAGGAGGTGAGGGAGAAGGTGAGGGAGAAGGTGAGGGAGGAGGTGAGGGAGAAGGTGAGGGAGAAGGTGAGGGAGGAGGTGAGGGAGAAGGTGAGGGAGAAGGTGAGGGAGAAGGTGAGGGAGGAGGTGAGGGAGAAGGTGAGGGAGAAGGTGAGGGAGGAGGTGAGGGAGAAAGTGAGGGAGAAGGTGAGGGAGAAGGTGAGGGAGGAGGTGAGGGAGGAGGTGAGGGAGAAAGTGAGGGAGGAGGTGAGAGAGGTGAGGGAGGGGGGAGGGAGAGGAGCGAGTGGCTAGATGCCTCTATAACTTATTCAAGCAGTAGCTATAACGCCTATGAGATCCTTATTGACAGCTCCTGCAGCGTTGCCACACTCACACTTTCTCCCCCTCCCACTACCCCTCTTCATTCAAACGCTCGCCTCTAACACACATTTCAAAGCAAAAACCGACCAAATGGACCAAGTTGCGTTATAGACTACTGGTAGCATTCATTGGTTCCTCGCATGAATACATGGTTGCCAGGCTGGGGAGGGTCGTAGTGACGTCTGAGGGTGTTAATTAGAGGAGTGGTCAAGTTGCGCGCGGCTGGCAACACTGCGGGTCACCTCTCCGGTTGCAAAGCTCAGGTCTCGTAGACGCCAGATTGGTCATGATTTATGTGTGACCATCACGTCACCCCAACCGCCCAAACATGACCCCCTCCAGGCCCACCCCAACATGACCCCCACCCCATCCAGGCCCACCCCAACATGACCCCCACCCCATCCAGGCCCACCCCAACATGACCCCCACCCCATTCAGGCCCACCCCAGCATGACCCCCACCCCATCCTTTCCTACCACCATGAACCCCCTACCATTCATTCTCCCTCGTGACCCCCCTTACCGTTCACCCCCCCCCCCTACCCCTCCCCCCCAAAACATGATTCCCCTGCGGCAATTCCTCTTCCAACACAGTCATGCCAGATACCTTTTATTGAATCACACTTGCATAGTGCACGAGGTTAAGTGGACCACTTAAAACTTGCAAAAAAGTTGCAAGTCCGCTGCTCACTCCCTCCCTCTGGCGCTGAGGAGTGTGAGAGGCCACTGAGGTATTTTTGTGACCTCATGAGTCGGTAATATTTATAGTTTTACCTCACAAATATACACAATATACAGACAAATCATATTAGTGGTAAAACCACAAACGTGGCTTACAATTAATAGTATTTCATCGCGGAGAAGAAATACTACTAGTTACCATGGATATATATATATATATATATATATATATATATATATATATATATATATATATATATATATATATATATATATATCCATGGTATGACACATGTGATATATATATATATATATATATATGTCGTACCTAGTAGCCAGAACGCACTACTCGGCCTACTATGCAAGTCCCGATTTGCCTATTTGCCTATTAGTATTTAGGAAATACTAAAGCATGAACACACTTATAGTATGATAATTGCAAAACATACATTCTTAAAATATGATTTGTAGTCTCAAAGATGAAATGATTATACTGTTGTGATATAATGTGATGAACCGATCTTGTGGGCTGCTTCTAGCCCCCAGTAACCTGTGGTGGTGATCATAGACTGTGGTCTTCTCCAGAAGCCAGACTGACGGGCCGCCCACCTACTGCTCTACACTGGGAGAACGGAAGGCCCTCACAGTTACAGGCCAAAGGGTCCCACCTATCCCTCAATAGAGGCAGGTCAGAAGGTCCCATTTACAGCTCTACAGGGGCAGGTTATGGCGTCCAATCTCTAGCCCTATAAGGGCAGGCTAGGGTGGGGGGGTCTACCTACTAAATGGTAGGAAAAGCTCTATCTACAAGCCTACAGAACCGGGATGGACGCCCTGTCTGACAGCACAGCGACTCAGAACTGATATGAAGACTTGCCTGCCAATATTTGTGGAGCAAACACCCTCAATCAACAAGGCATTAATTCACTGCCCGTGTTGACTTGCCCGGTTTTCCGTAAATCAATATACTTGAGAACCGGTGATATATCATACTTCA